>NW_017675851.1:29546-58253 GCF_001879085.1 Nicotiana attenuata
ATAGTACCCACGGTGTAGAATATATGCCTGAATATCCTAATTACCCGACGTGAAAAGGCGGTGCTGGAGATCGTTGCAGGATCTTCCAACACATTGGACTGCGTCTCGATAAGGGAATGATATACTTAACCACTCTGGACAAGGGTCTTCCCATCTCATCCTGAGGCCGTGAGTCGGGAATAATCAAGTCAGGGAGGAGATATGAGGGTAACCTACCCTCGTCGGCGAGGATGTTAACTCATTCCTTATCGACAGCATGAATTTAAGGTTAATGAAGGTCATTCCACAATACGATCTCACCTAGAAACGCTGTCAAGTCAGAGACTACACATGCGTATTAGATCAGTTAATATTCCCCGGTGTACTATAATGAAACTAGCCGATGCACTGGCCACTCTAGCTTCCAATGTGCCTTTACCCAGGCAATTGCCCATATTGAAACCCTTTTAGAGATCAAATCAAAGAAAAGCCACGGTATTGTAATTGCGGTTGAGGTGGAACCAAGTGGTCGCCCTTGGTATACATGATATCAAAGAGATTTCTGAAAACACAGGAATACCTTGAGCAGGCCACTGGAGATCAGAAAAGAACCATTAGACGACAGCGAGTGGTTTTTCTTTTTAAGGTGGTGAGTTTTTTATAAAAAGAACCCCGGACCTCAACTTGCTAAGATGTGTTGACGCGAAGAAAGCTGGAAAGGAATTATGCATGAAGTTGCACGCAGAGTATGTGGACTCATATGAATGGTTATCGTGGTTGGCAAAGAAAATTTGCGAGCCGGGTATTACTGGATAACTACACAATGGAGGACTGTTTCAGTTTTGTTCGAAATGTCATCAATGCCAGGTGCAGGCGACTTGATTCATACACCTCCGACACAACTTCATCCGATGTCAGCAACCTTGGCCTGTTTGTTGCTTGGGGCATGGATGTCATTTGGGCCGATCGAGCCGGAAAGCTTCGAATGGGCATTAGGTTCATACTGGTAGCAATCGATTAATCTCACAAAATGGGTTGAAAAAGCCATCATCCCTCAAGTCAGTCACCAAGAAAGCCGTGGTCGAACTTTGTGGCACTCCAATCTTCAATTTGCCCGCTTTGGCATTCCTGCAATTAAATTTATTACGACAATGTTTCGCTAACGTTTGGAACAGTCGCCTGATGGAGGAGGTATGTGAACAATTCAAGATAACGCATAGAAACTGCAACTCTATCGCCCAAAAGCGCAATGGTGCTGTCGAGGCAGCAAATAAGAACATCAAAGAAGATTTTTGAGAAAGACTGATTCAAAGCTCCCGGCAAATGGCATTGAAAAGTTACCCTTCGCATTACTTGGATATCGCACCACAGTACGTAACATCAATTGGAGCAACACCATAACTTGTTAGTTGTACGGTACTGAAGCAGTCATTAGCCTGCAGAGTGGAAATTCCTTCACTCCGGATAATCGTTGAGGCGAGAATTTGAGACATGAAATTTGGGTTTAAAACCCGACTAGAAGCAATTGTCACTAATTGATGAAAAAACGGATGGCCGCGGTTTGTCACGGACAGCTTTACCAACAAAGAATGGCCCGTGCCTTATAATAGAAAGGTGCGTTCCGGAATTTTGAAGTGGGACAGCTGTACTCAGACGCCATTCTCCTCATCATTTCAGGAAGCAAAAGGGAAAGTTTCCCCTAATTGGAAAGGTCCATACAATCATACCGGAAAATATTGCAAGAAGGAGCACTGTATCTGTGGAGACATCAAAGGGAAATGATCCCTGAGGACAGGCAGTCAAACGCAGGATGCAGTAAAAGAGTACTACGTCTAAATCCTCATTCGGCGATGGCTTTTGTGCAATTGAGATGACGAAGGCTTTCTTTCTCACTATCCAAACATTGTCAATCCTTTGGTTAAACCCCTTTTGAGCCGGTTACCCTTCTTTGGCTAACCCTCTTTGGAACCCGGAAGTACGGAAAAAAAAAAAAAAAGAGAAAACGAAAAAATAACGAAAAAAAAGAAAAGAAAAGGAAAATATTGATGAAAAGAAAAAGAAAAAGAAACAAAAAAATAAAAAACAACCAAAAAACAAGTGTTTTGCCTGACTACGTTTGGACTTGATCCCGAAAAGGGTAACGTAGGCGCCTCTCATGGGGTTCAGTCACACCAAAGCAAAATCCCAATTTCCCCAAAAAAATGAAACTGGGGCAGATGATATAAGGTTCGGCCATAAAGTCCGCCGAAAATGGTTCCAAAGTTGTAGTTCTGCCCAAAATCCTTTTCACCCCGAAACTTGTCCAAGTCTTCCGATCAATTGGCCAAAGGAAGGGAAGTGGAAAACGTTATTGTTGGAATCTGACACAAATGCAAGTTGAGAGAAATAAAATGAGAGAGTCTTTATCGTGAAAACCTTCGGAGCAACCATAAGGCATGGTGAGAGAGAAACTAAAATAGAGAGAGTCCGCTTAGTGAAAACTCGCAAAAGAGCACTATCGGGCCAACGGTGAGAGAGAAATGAGAGAGGTCGATTGGCGAAAAACCCGCAAAGGGCGCTGTTGGCCGAAAAGAAGACATCTCGCCACTAAATGGAGCCCTGGCAAGGTTCCCTGGGTTTTGAAATAACTGATTAATGGGTTCACGAGAAGCCCGAAAGTTTGTGTAGTCGGGCATCCAAGTCCAAGAAGCATGTCAATGTTTCATTGGAAGCCAGCATGCCACCCAGAATAAGTCCTTCTTTTCCCCGAAGGGTGCCTTCTCTTAAAATCATATACTTGCCTTTGCATACTTTTTCTTTGAATCCCTTTCGGTTTATCTCTGATTCCGTAACTAGTACAAAACAAAAGGTGGCAGGGAACCCGGTTTCACAGGGCTTCGCCTGGTCAGAGTCGAAGAAAATACCCAGCCTCAGCTAAGTGCGTCAGGCCAATCTCGACTGACCATGAGTGATTTTGATGCTTTTGAAGCAAAATATTGGAAAAGAAAAGAAAATCAAAAGGCAAGGGCAGAATAAAGTGGACAAGGTCAGAGCCCACAACAGGGCGATTCATAATGAAATTCCCGAAGGGCTGAACCCGGTCGGTTTTTGAAAAAGAAATTCACCCCCAAAGGCAAACAAGGCAGCAAAAGTCTCAAAGGAAAAGGGGGCGAGATCAAGCAATGAAGATGATCAAGGCACAAACACACCACCGTTTCAAACTAACAAAATTGTTTATCTGTTTGAAAACAGGTTTGATTCAAGCAACCGGTGCAGAAGCAGGTGCAGTCAAAAAGAATATAAATGCGCAAGCGCTGAAAACAACTCTGGCAGCAGGAAAATGACCAAAAAGGAAGTTTTCACGCCTCCCCAAGTTCTTTCATTATTTGCTAAATAAAAAGGAGAAACATGAAAAAGGAAAAGCAAAAATAGAAGAAAGAAGAAAAGAAGTAAAAATAAAATCCCAAAAAGAAAAAACAAATATGATAGCATAGGATCCGCATTTCCTTAGATATCCCGGCCAAAAACCGAGGATTCTTCCCGGCACAAAAACGTGAGGCTTTTTCTTTTCCAATTCCGGAACAAAAAAACCGAGGATCTCCCGGCACAAAAAACCGTGTGGAGCTTTTTCTTTCCAAATCGCGGAACAAAAAACCGAGGCTCTCCCGCAACAAAACCGTGGAAGCTTTTCTTTCCAAATCCGCGGAACAAAAACCGAGGATCTCCCGGCACAAAACCGGTGGAGCTTTTTCTTTCCAAAAATCCCGGAACAAAAACACCGAGGATCTCCCGGCACAAAAACCGTGGAGCTTTTCCTTTCCCAAATCCCGAACCAAACACAACCAAGGATTCTCCCGGCAAAAAACCGTGGAGCTTTTTCTTTTCAAAATTCCGGCCAAAACCGAGGATCTCCCGGCAAAAATCGAGGAGCCTTTTCTTTCGCAAAATCTCGGCCAAAAAACCGAGCCGAGGAGCTTTTTCTTTCCTAATCCCGGCCAAAAAACCGAGGAGCCTTTTTCTCCAAATCCCGGCCAAAAACCGAGGATCTCTCGACACATTCCCCTGATTTGAATTTGGCTTGGATTATGTGTCACACAACTAACTCACGAAATTTTTTTCAGTGAAAACTGGGCAGAAAATTTCGTTCGTTTGTTGTTTTGGTATCTTAAAGCAGGTCAACCTCAAGAGCAAGTGTGAAATAACCAATGAATAAATCTCAAATCCAGGAATCACGAAAAGAAGAAAAGAACCAAAAAGAGATGAACTCAAATGTTGAAGCAAGCAAGGGCCGGATTGCTCAGTCCGAATCTGATTGAAAAGTCACAAAGCTCCGTTGATCCTGTTTTGACCCACGCTGTATGAAGAAGGTAAAACACCTAATAACTTGCGAGCATCAAGATTCAGGATCGAAGTCCACAGCAAAAATCAGCTAAGACTCAGATCAAAAGATTCAAGAGGATTATATAGAATAGGAATCTTGTAACTCATAGTTGATAGGCCTAGCTAGCTTAGCTTTTGATTTTCCTCTTGGTGTAATAAGGAGGCAGCAAGCAGTAGCAGCAGGCAACGCAGTGAAATCACAGCTTCTGGGAGTCCCAGCTACCAAAATTTTCTAGAATACACTGACCTGATTCCTGTTTAGCCCAGGAATATGTAGGCAGCCTCTGAAAGCAGGGTGCGGTCAACTCTTTCAAAATGCTTCACACGGAATATGCGGAACGGGCAAAAAATCGCTTCATTTCCGCTCACTTGCTTTTGCACGAAAACTCTTCGTGTCTCCGGGCAAAGAGGGGCAAGCTGTGAGCACGTGATTTTTGCCCTAACCAAATATTCCAAAAGTTTCAAATAATTTGATTTCTTATTATTTTACAATTTTTTGTGAAATTTTTTGTTAAATTTTTGTGTTAATTGTGGCATTTTTTTAATTATTATGAACAAAAAAAAATATGCACTTTGCATTTAAGATTTAATTTCACAATTTTAGGTATTAATTAGTTTTAAGAACAAAATTAAAGAAAAATTGCAAAAAAAAAAATAGTTTCTTGCATTTTTATTGTTAATTTGTTTGCATTGATCTTTAAATTATGGGTTTTTTAAAATTAATTATTTAGGAGTTAAATAGTTTTAATTAGGTCCTTGTTTTGTTTTAGCATTTTATATAAACAAAAAAAATGAACAAATACGTAAAAATACAAAAAAAAAATATATAAAATAATATAAAATAAATTAAATAATAAATAATTACAAAAGCAAAATCAAAAGAAATTGAGTCCCTTAATAGAAATCCAAATTTGGGCTAAATTACCCCTAGCCCCAAATCAAAGAAGCCCCAAAATCCGTCAAACCACCCTGTACCCAGCCAAACCGCATTCCTAAACCCGGTCCAATCCATTTGTAACCAAACGAAGTCGTTTTTGTTAAAATTAATCCTGGCCGTCGAGGCATTTTGATCCAACGTTGGGAAAAGTGGTTTAATCTTGATATATATATGTCCAAACCCCACCCACCCCCCTATCCGGTCATCTCTCTCACACCCTATATACACCACCACTCGCCTCCGTTCTCCGCCGTCTGCCGCCGGCCGGAAATCGTCTCCCGGCGGCCAAACTTCCAATCACCCCCAAATTCACCATAGCCTCGTCTCCGTCTCCCACTCCGAATCCCACCATTGTTTTTCTTCCAAATCCCAACCAACGCTCCAAAATTTGCAAAAACCTAGCGCCGTCGGCGAACGCCGGTCATTCCAATGGCCACCAGAAAAACACCATAGATGCTCCTTCTTCTCCTTTTTTTCCAACCCCCATGGTCATTTCCCTCGAATCTTCCCCATCTCGTCGAATAATCGATTAATATTTCCGGCCAAAACACACAAAGTATGCCAACAGTCCAATTACAACCCTGTGACCGCCTGAGCCTCCTCTACCTAATCCCCATACCCGTTTGTCTCGAATCTGCCTGGGTTTGCTCGAATCTTCATTTAAATTTCCGGCCAAAAACCCTAATTCAAAAATCTTTGTGATTTCGGACCGTAATATCCAAACCAGGTGTTTTTCTTATGAAAACACATGATTAGGGATATTACGTGTCAGGAATTTTGGAAGATTCAAACATTAATGGCCGGCCGGAGCTTTCATCAGTAAGTTTCTGATTGTATTTTTATTTCATTTTTATTTTCTTTATTTCTGTTTATCTGATTGCCTGTTTTGAATTAATAGGTCTACTGTTAAGTAAATGTTTTTCTGTTAATTAGTAATAGTGGTTAGAGTAAAGCATGATTAAATGTGTTTTGTTTCATTAGTTTAATTGGTAATAGTTTTTGATGAATTTGAGTCTGTGTTAACTCTGCAATTCGATTTATTTGATAAGTTTTTATTTTATGATGTTTTGATTTTGCGGACTGTTTGAGTGGGAACTCTGATTTTTATATTGGTTAAATGAAATTGGTTATAGCTGAATCTGATAGTAGTTTAATTCAGTAATTGTATTCAATAATTCTTTAAGTTTAGTTTTCAATTCATTAGTAAGATTAGCTTAATTAGTTGGCATTGGATTAGTTTAAATCGATTGGGTTTATAGATGATTAATGGGTAATTTGGTAAATTGAGACCAAGAATCAAGGGTTAATAATTGCAAAATAGGTTCAGGGGTTAGTAATTTTAGATGAATTCAAGGGTAGCTTAGACATTTAGGATTAGATAGCACATGGTAGTTGAAACTAGAATCTTCTAGGACCTTCCAAAGTAGGACTTCAATGTAATTTCAGTAATTATAGTGTACTAACTTGTGACACAAGTCAGAAAATGAGGATTAAGTAGCAAAAAGGAAAATTGGAGAGGGACTAAAATGAATAACTAAACCCTAAGGCTGCCCTAGTAACTTGCCTATAAAGGCATTGTTACTTGAGGCTCAATTCAAGTTTGGGAAACCTAAAAAAAAAAAATCCCCAAAAGTTCAAGAAATTTGGATAAATCTGAACAAATTCTCCAAATTGGAGCTCCAGAAATTCCCCTAAAAAATGTTCTCCAAGAGGTTTGTTCTAACTTGTTTGAATCCAAAACAGCAGATTTGTTCTTATTTGTTCAGTGATTAAAGTTAAGAAGCTCTTTACTCCTTCGTAGTTGAATTTGGTTCGATTCGAGTTGGTTGATTGGTTACTTGCTGGAAGTGTTAATCGCTGGGTTGATTTTTGGGCTTTGTGTGTCATCTTGGGTCTGAAATTGCCTTTGTTCCATATTAAATCCTCCTGTTGCCTACAAGTTGATCCCTGCTGATTTGAGTCTAATTTGCTGCTGCTGTTACGTCTACTGTGCTGGACCTCTCTCTCTTCTTCTTGTTATTTCTACTCAGGTACACATCTCAAAACCACCTTGATGTAGCTGTTGAATAGAAATGAGACCAGCATGTTCATATTCTCTGCTTCACGATATCTGTTGTATATTGATAGTTTAGATATATGCTAGTTAGTGTTGTATGTTGTCTGATGTGACACATGTTTGATTTGTAATAACTGGACTTTGACGATATTGACTGTTAACTTTGAATTTGAATTTATTCATTCTGGAGTAGTACCCTCATGTAGTGTAGTTTGGTTTCCTATGATACTTGTTTACTAAAACTGAAAACTGGTTGTAAACATCAGCATATAGGCTCTTATTCGTGTTTGGTCCAGGCTTGATAAACGTTCCTCAATAATTTAGTTAAGCCTAAAGCTTCAATATAATTTAGTTTAATAGGGTCAATAACATAGATTGGACAGATAAATTGGGATAAAATCGGATTGTTTGTTGATAATCGTTAGCTTTGATACTTAACAACTACATCATACTTGGTTAAAGGTTGTCATTTGAAACATCGTAATTGAACTGGAGATTGTAATTCGACTTATTTCAGCAGTCAATAGGTTTCATTCGAACATCAGTAATTACGTCCTTGCATAATTCAGTTTATTTTGGATATCAATAGGTCCTTGAGTCTAACTTGTCACAAAGCAGTTGTTTAAATGCATAAATCAGAGTGCATCGATCCAAATGCTTGTGGGCTATCACAGGCTTGAACTTCCAGCCTTTTATGAACAAAATCGGGCCTGAGTGTCATGATAAAAACCCAAAGCTGGGCAAGTTTCAAACATAAGCTGTATGTTCCTTCTTCCTGGCCAATCTTCCAAGGCCCAAAACCGCTGGAGAAGCTAAAATCCAATTAAAATTACATTAGGAATATGGGAATTAATTTGCAATATAAATTTAGGTTCTCGAGTTAAGTGGCGGGTTAAATTAAGAGGGTTCTCCTTTTGTTTGAATTCGGACTTGAATTCGAGGCCCTAATTTATAAATGTAAATTAATTAGGCCCTTTAGAGACAAGATAAATGGAAAATCTTAGTTTGCTTTAAGTTGGCCCTTTAAATAAAAGTGAGATGAGCCTCGCCGCACAAAAACATATAAATTGGCGGGGCCCTCATTAAATACTTTATTAAAATATTTTAGAAATTCGGGACATGCCAATTTAGCGAATTTTCATGGCTTCCGCAAAGTTAATAGCGCTAGCCACTTTAGGCACGCTTTTAATAATTTTACTTTTCCTAAACTCGGGTGCGCATTTCATGCAACCCAAATCCAAATTCCAAAATGTTGAATAAGAGGTGTTTAGGATCCGGGTGCATTTCATGTGACGTGATCCAAAAACACGCTCTTAAACGGCGTTCACTTTCGTAAAAACAAAAATAAACTAAAAGCGGCAAATAATCTTAAAATTGCACTATAGGTTTAGATATGTATAAAAAACCAGATTTTAGCCATTTATGATAATTTAAGCGACCGTGCTAGAACCACGGGATCCGGGGGTGCCTAACACCTTCCCTCGGGTCAACAGAATTCCTTACACAGAATTTCTGGTTCGCAGACTCCAATTGGGAAGTCGAAATTTTCCTTGATTTGGGATTTAAATTAAATCGGTGACTTGGGACACCAAAAGCCAATCCTATCCCAAGTGGCGACTCTAAAAATAAATAAATGATCCCATTTCGAATAATGTCACTTTAAATGGAAAAACTCCCTTATACATTCTCCTTCGGGGTGGGTGTTTAAAAGGAGGTGTGACAACCATCCCAACGGTGAAAATTCCTTTGTGCGAGGCTCTTTTTGCTTCTACAAGTAGAATTGAAGTTCATCAATGTTCCTGCTACTGGCTTGAGTGTTAGAAAATGTAGAAAAATATTAAAGCTATCAAGGCCTTCTTCATCATTCACAGTAGTAGAAGTGGTACAGTGCATAGTGGGATTAACATTGCCTACAGTACGAGCAGCATCATCAATTACATTTACATAATAATTATATAATTATTGTAAATATTCATTTAGCTTGTTCATAGAAACATATAAATCTGGGGTTTCAGTTGGTCCAATCTCCATATAAGTATATAAAGCATTCATTAATTGGTGACAATCAGACATTTTAATAGAAGGATTTAAAACAGCACCAATTAAGTAAATCGGAGGAATTGGAAAGAAATATTTTTTGAATTTTGCTTGCATTTTTTTCACAACATCCTTATATTTTTCTTTCTTCTTAAATTCAAAGAGTAGAAAAGAAATTTCAGCTATATGTACTAAAGTCATAGTAACAGTAGGGTAATATGCTCCAGAAAACTCAACAGTAGCTGTATAAAATTTATGTAAAAATTTAACAACATCATTAATGACCTCCCAAGTAGTAGTTGTTAACATACGGTTTGGATCAGTACAATGCGCATTAGCAACTTCAGTTATTGGGAATCTATATTTGTAGCAACATTTTAAAAATATATATGTATAATTCCATCTAGTAACAATTTCGTCTGGCATGAATCTGGGTTTAAGGTTATACTGGACACACTTATTCTTAAATTCCTTTATTCTAGATTGTCTATTATTTCCTTGAATAACACCAACTGCTCTTCCAACATGAGTAATCTCAGTTGAAAATAAATCAACGCCACTTTTAACAATTAAATTATAAACATGACATGCACACCTAACATGAAAAATTTCATCAAGAGGTGGTTGCAAATGCAGTTTTAATATTAAAATTGCGGCATTATTATTAGAAGCATTATCAAAAGACATACACAATACTTTTTTGCTTGAGATTATAAAATTCAACAACTTCACAAATAGTACTACTTATAAACGCAGCAGTATGACTCTGATCTTCATCATATTTAAAAGCGATAAATACGTTTTTGCATACAAGTAGTATCATCTATCCAATGACATATAATTGTCAAATAATCATTTTCATTAACAGCATGGCCAATATCAGAAGTTAGAGAAACTCTACAAGGAAGGTGGCTAAACAAATAACGTATTTATGTTTGATATTGTTCATGAAGTCTAAAGATATCAGCTCTACAAGTACTTCTAGGGATACCTTTAAATAAAGGATTGTAAATCCTTTGAATATACATAATAAGATATGATGAAGAAGCAAAAGAAAAAGGTAGACAACCCAAAGCAATCATTTTTGCTAACTCCTCACGATCCTTCATTTTATCATATTTCATAAGTCCTCCAGTAGTAGGGTTAAGAGTTGTTTGATTACCATCACCATCAGAGCCCCATTCTATGGGATGTTCAATTCTCATATGTCTACTAAGCGTTCCAGTTCCCCCTAAATTTCCTCCAGTCAAATGTTTAAAATCATCTTTACAAAGTTTGCATCTAACTCTGTTAGTACCTTGAATTATTTCAAAAAAATTCCAAACCTTACTTCTTTTTCTACGATATGTAGTCGGAGCCACAGGTGGTCTACTACTAGTGCCACGACCACCACCCCTTGTAGCAACTCCAATACTACAAGCTCCAGCACTAGTAGGTGTAGCTAGTATCTCATCTTCCATTCCTAATTCATTATCTTCTATACCAAAATCTTCTTGTAATTGTTCATAATCTATATTATCATTAGGCGATGTTTCAGAAACATGTGTAAATGGGGTATTACTATTACTACCAGATGCTGAAGGACTACCTGTTTTTTTATTTCCCTACTAGTAACTTTTCTACACGCTCTTTTAGCAGCATTCAACATATTGTAAAAATTAAAGTATAAGCTAAAATTAAATATGCAATTAAAATAGTAAATAAGAGAAAGAGTTGGAGGGAGTGCGCCGAATTCGACAATACATTGAGCACTTGATTAAGCAATTCCGATGTTACCACGAACAAACTTCAAGCAAGTATTTCAATTTTGAAGTTCAATTGTTCAAACTTCAAAATCCGAATGATAGAACACGATAAATTAAATTCAAGAAAAAAAAGCCAAATAAAATTAGAAGATGAATTGAAGATTTGAAGTCTTGAAAATTGGAGAATGAGAGAATGAGAAAAATTGGATTGAGAAATGAGAGTTGAGTGAAGAAATGAAGAAGAGGGGGGGGGGGTATTTATAGTTTTAGAGAAGGTTAATTTTGTAAATTAAAAAAAGGTTAAATTTTAAAGAAAAAAGAGGCTATTAATGCAATAATTTCGTTGGGCAACGGATCCCTGCCAGGGGTGACCGTTGCCAATGGTTAGTGGGCCCCACTTATTTTAAAAAATGAAAAAAAAACAACAAAAAAAGTTATAGCCGTTGTACCGATCCGGTCCGGGCCGGTTAAACCGGTTCAGGGTACTGTTCACGTGGACCGGGTTTGACCGGTCCGATTAACCGTTAAAAAAAACTAAACGGATCAATCCCCTCTACCCCTCCTACCCAGCCCACCCGGCCCCCTATGTACCGGGCCGGTCCGGTTCCGGTTTTAATCGGTCTGGGCCGGTCCGGTTACGGGTCAACCCGGCCCGTTAGACACCCTTAGAAAAAACCGGGGGAAAAAGAGAAGAAAGAGGAAAGAGAAAGGAGGAGGGGAAAAAGAGAAGAAAGAGGAAAGAGAAAGGAGGAGATGGGGAAGAGAGAGGGAGAGAGAAAAATAACGCAGCGTATTTAATGGCTTAAAGGTAGGAAGTGGCCATAAATAGAAATATTGCTATAAAAATTAAAAGGTAGCTATAAGAGATAATTTTTTAAAAGGGTGTTTATTTATAATAAATAAAGTATCAACCTTTGCTATAGGAGGTAAGATTTCCTTCAAAAAATGCAAGTTGTATACGGTTAAAACCGGGCCCACCCGATTTTACTAATTGATCGAGACCAAGAGGATGGATCGAGGATCGACCCCGTAGTATATCAGACCGAGCTATGAAGGTAAGACACCGAGTTTGGGATCTGAAGTACCTGCCGAGGTCGAGATCGATGATGATCGAGGTCAAACAAGATAGGCATCGAGAAAAAACGAAGATAACATAATAACTGAAAGGCAAGATATCCGGTACTGGTCGAGGATAATGGTAGAAATCTCAAAACAGATCAAATCAAGGGCGGTTGTTCAGCTGAACGTGGGATTTCCTTCTGTAATTAGGATTATACCGTAAATAGGATTCCTCTACTATACAAAATAGGGTCTTAACCATTTGTAAGGATCTTACATTGACATATATCAAAGCAATACAATAATCTTTTCTCTTATACTCTCTTGTTCATCAGCTTGCCTTATTTTTACTTGTTCTGGTATCAGTCAGCTCGAAGGCACTCTTACTCGAGGGTTAAATTCCGTTTCGACACTGGTTTGCTTCGCTTTGTTGTTAATTTCTATCACTAATCTTCACATTTATCAATTGGTATTAGGTGAAATCATGTGTCCTTAAAACCACATTATAAGTTTAATTGTTATCCAAATTTAAGGGTAAACAGTTTGACGCCCACCGTGGGGCTAAGGATAATAGTGATTGCCTGGTATTAATTCTCATAACACATACTTCTTTACGTTTGTTCTCGTAAGTATCTTTGATTTCAGGAATCAACATGTCAAACTCTCAAGTAGCACCCACTCACACAGACAACGGCCTTGGTCTTCATGGCGAGAACGAAAGCATAGCTGCCCCGGGATACGGAGTACCTCCAATCAACCCCGATGGACCGCCGGTAATAGACCCAGTCGTTGTCAGCTCCCATATTGCCATTAATAGGAATTTGGGCGTCGACCCAGAAAATGGCGTCCGCAGAGATGCTCGAACAGCCGATCAGAATGCACAGAGCGGTGAAGAAGGCGAAATTAGCCTTCGAATGATATTCGAGATGTTGCTGACTCAACAAGCCGCAATAGCACAACTCTAAAATCAGAATTGTGCACCAAGCAGGATCGAGCTCGAGCCATCACTCGAAGTTGTTCATAGAGCCGAACCGGTGCCAAAGAGATCGAATGAAGGAGAATCGGAGACTAATACCACTAATGTAAAATTCCTCGAGGAACTGACGAAGTGGATCGAGACAGGGAAAAAGAAGATTGAGGAAAATGATAAGAAGGTAGAGACTTATAACTTTAGGATCGACCAAATCCCTGGGGCACCACTGGTATTAAAAGGACTTGATTCCAAAAAATTTGTCCAAAAACCTTTCCCCCCAAGTGCGGCTCCGAAGCCAATCCCAAAGAAGTTCCGTGTGCCCGAGATTCTGAAGTATAACGGGACAACAGATCCAGACAAACACGTCACCTCTTATACGTGCGCCATTAAGGGAAATGACTTGGAAGATGATGAACATGAATCCGTGTTGCTGAAGAAATTTGGAGAAACTCTATCAAAGGGTGCTATAATATGGTATCATAATTTACCACCTACCTCTATTAATTCATTTGCTATGCTTGCAGATTCCTTTGTAAAGGCGCACACTAGAGCCATTAAGGTTGCAACTAGAAAGTCAGACTTATTCAAGGTAAGGCAAAAGGACAACGAGATGCTCAGAAAATTCGTATCTCGATTTCAAATGGAACGAATGGATTTGCCACCGGTCATCGACGACTGGGATGTTCAAGCCTTCACTCAAGGTCTCAATGAGCGAAGTTATAGCTTGGCAACAATTGAAGCAGAATTTGATCGAATATCCAGCTGTCACTTCGTCCGATGTACATAATCGATATCAGTCGAATATTACGGTCAAAGATGACCAACTGGGGGCTTCGATCGGTTCGATTTATCCCAGCAGGCCCGTGGGCAGAGTTAAAAGGGACGTCGGCCGGGAACTACGATCGAACAGAGACCGATATCAGTCATACGGTGGAGACCGAAGAAATAATGGGCCTGGGCGCAACCCTGTTCGGAACGATAGAAGGAATGATCGCGGATAGAGCTCCCGAGGGATCATGAGCAAGAGTGGTTTCAATAGGGATACCGGGTCTAAAGAAGCACCTCGATTGTCAATATAACTTCAGCATAGATGCTTCTGCCATAGTATCGACCATTGGGCGTATCAAAGATACCAGATGGCCTCGACCTCTGCAGACCGATCCGGCCCAGAGAAACCCAAACCAAATATGCAAGTATCATGGCACTCATGGCCATAAAATAGAAGATTGCAGATAGCTAAGAGAGGAAGTAGCCCGACTATTCAACGAGGGGCACCTTCGAGAATCTTTAAGTGATTGAGCCAAGAACCACTTCAAAAATAGGGATTCAAACAGATAGAACGAGTAGGAAGATCCACAGCATGTGATTCACATGATCGTTGGAGGAGTCGATGTTCCTTAAGGACCAGTATTTAAACGCACCAAGGTGACGATCATAAGGGAAAAGCAAACTCGGGACTACTTACCGGAAGAAACCTTATCTTTCAACGGCGAGGATGCAGAAGGGATCGAACAACCTCACAACGACGCGCTGGTAATATCTATCCTTATGAATAAAATTCAAGTTAAATGTGTGCTGATTGATCCAGGTAGCTCGGCAAATATTATTCAATCAAGGGTCGTAGAGCAACTCGGCCTCCAAGATCAAATTGTGCCTGTGGCTCGATTACTTAATGTCTTTAACATGGCGAGTGAAACCACCAAAGGGGAAATCATTTTGCCAGTAAATGTGGCCGGAACCATACAAGAAACGAAGTTCCATGTAATTGAGGGTGACATAAGGTACAACGCCCTGCTCGGGAGGCCTTGGATCCATAACATGAGGGCGGTACCCTCAACCCCTCACCATGTTCTAAAGTTCCCGACATTTGAGGGAAACAAAATGGTATACGGAGAGCAGCCCGCCACCAAGGAGATGTTCGCAATTGATGAGGTGATACCGGTGTCAACACTTTCATCAGCAAAGGGATCGAACTCAAAGGGAAAGCAGGAAGTCAAATAGCAACCACAGTCACCAGCTTCGGCCCGATCGGAGGAGCAGGATTCTTTCGAGGATGATGATTATATGATACCTCAAACCTTCATAATCCTCGATGATTCTGATACAACGAAGTCGACGGTCGAAGAGCTGGAACAAATCATTCCGATCGAGCATCTGCCCGATCGGAAGGTAGACCTGGGCACGGGGTTAACTCCCCAGCTCAGGAAAAAACTTATTCAATTCCTTTTAGATAACATAGATTGTTTTGCTTGGTCCCATCTCGATATGAAAGGGATCCCACCAGATATCACTACCCACCGATTAAGCTTGGACCCGAAGTTCCGTCCAGTAAAGCAAAAGAGAAGGCACCAGTCCGAGGTTAAGCATGCATTCATCAAGGATGAGGTAACCAAACTTCTCAAAATAGGGTCTATTCGGGAAGTAAAATATCCCGAATGGTTAGCAAACGTAGTGGTGGTCCCTAAGAAGGGAAATAAACTTAGAATGTGCATAGACTATAAGGACTTAAAAAAGGCTTGCCCTAAGGATTCTTTTCCTTTGCCGAACATCGATTGCATGATCGATGCCACTGCCGACCACAAGATTCTCAGTTTTCTCGACGCCTACTCCGGGTACAATCAAATACAGATGAACCCGGAGGATCAGGAAAAGACTTCATTCATCACTAAATATGGCACCAATTGTTATTAGTAATGGCGTTCGGACTAAAAAATTCTAGTGAAACTTATCAACGCCTAGTAAATCGAATGTTCGAAGAACAAATAGGGAAATCTATGGAAGTTTATATTGATGACATGCTAGTTAAGTCACTGCGAGCAGAGGACCATTTGAAACATTTGCAGGAGACTTTTGATATACTAAGGAGGTACAACATGAAGCTCAATCCAGAAAAGTGTGCATTCAGGGTCGGCTCGGGCAAGTTTCTCGGCTTCATGTGTCCAATCGGAGGATCAAGATCAACCCCAATAAAATCAAAGATATCGAGGATATCAAAGTCATAGATAAAGTGAAGGTCGTGTAGAGGCTGACCGGGCGCATAGCCGCCCTAGGGCGATTCATCTCGAGGTCCTCAGATAGAAGTCATCGGTTCTTCTCACTACTTAAGAAGAAGAGCAATTTTGCATGGACCCCAGAATGCCAACAAGCCTTAGAAGAACTAAAACTATGCCTGTCGAGCCCTCCATCGCTTCATACCCCGAAAGCGGACGAGCAACTCTACTTATACTTGGCGGTCTCGGAAATAGCAGTAAGTGGGGTCCTAGTTCGAGAGGAGCAAGGTACGCAATTCCCTATTTACTATGTTAGTCGGACCTTGGGTGAGGCCGAGACCCTATATCCACACTTAGAGAAATTAGCGCTTGCTTTAATAAACGCCCTCTAGGAAATTAAAACCATATTTTCAATGTCACCCAATATTTGTTGTGACTACCTGTTGATACCCAATTTTTTCCTATGTATTTTTACATCGAAAATACTTTCAAAATAGCATATATAAGTATACCCAAGCGTTTAGTATTTTTTCCTAATTTTTAAAGGATTTTTTTTCTTTTAAATCAATTTATTGCCCATTTTAGCAGTACAAAAACCAATAATTATTCCCAAAATTATCATTTTTTGGTGAATAACTTATTTATTCTCATATTTATACCCAAATATAGCTAGGGTAATTTTTTTTTATACATTTCTACAAATTTATTTGGTATTTTAAAAGCTAAATTACATACAATTGCGATTTTAGCCTATTTTAAGAATTAACAGCATTTTTAATTATAAAATTTATTCCAGTATTTTTAATTTAATGATTATATATTATTAATTAATATAGTGCTTTCAATTTTTTTCAAAAAATCATTTTACTATTTTTATAAATTTAAAAGGGAAAACTGGCTATTTAAAATCTGGCCTCATTTTTTATTTCAATTATAGCCAAAATTGCTTCCCCTAATTGACCCAATTTCGAACCCAATTTTGGACCAGCCCAATTCCATTTAACCCAACACTTAACCTGTTTTAAATTACCCGACCCAACCCTTTTTTGATATTGGCCGTTGATCTCTGAGATCAACGACCCCTATCCACCCTTCCATAATTAAACCCAAACGACAAACCTAATTCGTTAATTTCCCATCTCTCAGCCGCCTCCAAACACCCCCCTCTCTCAAACTCTCTCGAAGGTTCTTGAAACCCTAGCCTCTCTTACCATCTTCTACCTCAAGCTCACCGGAATCCATAGCCTCTCAGGCCATGGATGGCTTAAACTCATCTCCCTTTGCTCTTAAACACTTGGTATTCGAAGGTTCGAGGTCTGACCTCGAAGGTTTTCGTTCAGATCTTCGTCGATTCAAGGTTCTATGGCCATCTCCGGCCCAGCTCCGGCACACTATGGTGTTTTGAGCTTGGTTCTGTCTTATCTGACTCAGATCGGACCTATTTCCAAGCCTTTCTTGTTTTAGGGTTCCTCTGAAACCCTAGCTCTTTGAGGTTTTCTCTGATTTTTTCTTAGATCTGTTACATATCTGTGCTCACTTGAGTTTTTAAACGTTTTCCCCAATTTTTCTTTCAAAAATTACTTCTTTTCGGTTTATGTTTTCCTTTATTATGCATGTTCTTCTACTGTGCTCTGTTCATTCTTCTACTATGTTTCTATACCATGTTCTCGCATGTTTATCTCACTGTATTTTCCTATATGTTCTTTTGCTATACTGTTCCGGTGTTCATGTGTTCTTCTACTGTGTTTCTCTACTGTGTTCTTAAGTGTTTACTGTTTCACTTCTACTTCACCTTGTTTAAGACCCGTTTAAGCATGTTTTCTACTCTCATTATGCTTCGAACTTTCTATTGTATTTGCTTGTCTTCTCATGAGATTCTGAAAAGAAATCTCTGAGCCTGTTGCCTCCTCATCCCTGTGCTTGACTCGAGTTGGAAACCCTAGAATATTGGGGGGTTCTACCGAGGTTTGGTCATGTGTTTGAACTAGGGTTCTATTTTGAGAACCCTGGATTCTTTCAGACTTATTTCTGAGTCTATGAACTAAGTTTGAACTTCTTTATTTACGACTCTGAACTTTTTCTATGCTAGACTCTCCTACTGATTAGCATGATAGTTCTT
The DNA here is from genome assembly GCF_001879085.1 of Nicotiana attenuata. Lineage (NCBI taxonomy): Eukaryota > Viridiplantae > Streptophyta > Magnoliopsida > Solanales > Solanaceae > Nicotiana > Nicotiana attenuata. The sequence continues at coordinate 47,801 of NW_017675851.1, forward strand.
TGTTCTTAAGCATGGCTGTAGGTTTTTATATGTGTGATGAATTCTTTCTTCCGAAAAGGTTTTCCAACCTATGATTGATTCAGCATTTTTTTTAGGGTTTTTACTGATTTTCCTTAAGTAAAACCTTTCTTCACCTTTTCTGACTGGATTCATCCATACCAAATTCAGACCTTGTGATTTACTGGCTGTTAATTGATTTTCTTTCCTTATTTGCACAAACCGTGTGCTACCAGACTTTTTCCTTAAATAAATCTTTGTGTATTTACCCTTCTTGTACTGCTTTGGAAAAGGTTTTGATCAATCTCTTTCCTTAATTATTTTTACCCGTTTAAAATCAGAATCCCTTAATTGAAGGGAAACTTTTGTAATTGATTTTCAAATTATTCTCCTACCTTATTTTGCTTGCCTTCTACACTATAAAAAGGGCACGACTCCTTTCTCACCAACAGACCTTTAATTCGACACTTTCAATCACACACTCTCAATTCAATACTTTTACACTACTCAAGTATCATAGTCCTCTAATCATAGCATTCTGACTATTTGCTTGCACTTTGGCTTTACAAGACTACTGCTTGCTTCTCTTGTTTCCATGAAACTAGTATGTTCTAGTTTGGTTTTCAGCCTCATCCCAATGTGTTTATTTTATAGCTTGTACACCCATGTCTGCTTTACTGCCTATGATTAATGTTAATCAGCATGTCAATTTCTTTGCATATGTTCTTACTGTGAATCCCTGCACCCCTGTCCCCTTCAATGTGTTTGAGTTAAAGTTCAGAACATGGCAACATCCAAGTTGTTGCTCATATTTGGACTTGATCCCTTAGGGGATCCTAACTCCCAAACAATGTGGCCTAACAGGCTGGTTAGGGTGTGTCAGTACTCCAATTGCTAGGTATGACCACTAGCCTGTCTTTTGCTTTTCCCCAGAATTCCCTCTCTGCATTTACACTCTCTCTTAGCTTCTAAGTTCTGCTCCCCTTCTGTGAGCCATGCCTTGGGACCTTGAGTTCCCTTTGAACTTGGACACTTGAGGGCTGGCCCTTCCACACTGCACTATGTCTCAATCTTGCAATGTATTTGGGTGTGAGCACTGCCCGGAGTCCATGAGGCTCTTAGGGAACTCTGACACACCCCAAACGAGAAAGGCTTTGGATCTTGATCTTTGGAGTTGGTTTACTTCATGCTTAAGGCAGGAAACCTGAATCAGGCTCTCCTTGGTAGTATATTTTTAGTTCTCTGATGTAATTTTACCTTTTCTTTTTCATTCTGGGCTGTAATAATTGTAATAACTATTGAGGTTGTTAGTGAAAAGAGGAGGGTCAATCATGTGCAAAAGGGGTAGATATCATGTTCATAGGGAATTATTATGCTCCTGCACTCATATCCTGCTTTCAACTTTCATTTCTGTATTTCATATAGATACCATGTCTATAGGTTATGCATTTCATATAGAAACCATGTTTATAGGATTCTGTATTTCATATAGATACTATGTCTATAGGCTATGCATTTCATATAGAAACCATGTTTACAGGATTCTGCATTATATAGATACTATGTCTATAGGTTTCTGCACTTCTACATCATGAAGAGAACATGTCTATAGGTTTCTGCACTTCTACATCATGAAGAGAACATGTCTATAAGTCATCTCCAAATGCTGCATATCATATAGCTAACATGCCTATAGGACTTCCTGAATTTTGCATCATCATCTGTCACTAGGCAAACTGTTTATAGGTTTAAAATAACTAACAGCATTTAGATACCATGCCCATAGGACTTCTGCACTCTTGTTTTGATTGTAAAAAATGTTTTAAAATCAATAGCACCTAGAAAGCATGCCTATAGGAGTTATCAACTAAATCTGAATCGACTATTCGCTTATAAGTCTAAATCAGTAGTAGCAAATGCTTAACATCTGCAGAATTTATGTTTTTAACAAGTCCTCTTCTTTAAAATCATTATACTTCTTTTCTGAAACTAATAGATATCATGCCTATAGGTTTTCGTTCAACACTTAGGCAAGCCATAGGGTAACTTATAAATTGAATCAGATTTTATTAACTACAACTAGCAGACAGGCATGATTCGGGCTTCTTATCCAAAATATGTAATAGATTAGTCTGCCACAACTCTTAAGTTTAATCAGACCCTAATCAGTACGTGTAAAGACATGCTGAACTATATGCTTCTCTTTGTTTTTAAGGAGGTTTGTTTGAGCCCTTTCTATCTGTTGTGTGTTTCTTCCCCATATTTGTTACATATTTGTTTTGATTGTCGCCTTAGAATTTTGTCCTTTGAAACCATAAAACCTCACATCCCTTCCCTTTAGGATTAGTAGTCCCAAATACCTCCGGGGCTGATAGGATGGGGGTGGGTAATAGCATGCAATAAGTAAAATGAGACCATTCTGCATTTAATACTTTAACGGGGTGGGAAACGGTAGATATGGATATGATGACCACGCGATAACACCACGTGTATAAACGGTTACCGGGTGTTGTGTGGGGTGATCCATATTATTTATAAACCTAGGACCCCCCTCCCTTTACTTGTTCATTTTATTTCAAAAACTGCTTCTCAAACTTCAGCTTCTTTAACTTCTTTTAATTTTAATTACTTACCATAATTATGTGAAACCCCTTTCCCTTTACTGGTTTATTTATTCAAAACTCAAAACTGCTTTTTCTTAAATTCCCGCTTCTTTAACTTCTTTTAATTTCAATTTCTTGCAACCATTACATGAAAACCCCCCTCGTATTTGTAATTCTTGCTTGTCTACTTGTTGTTTGCACTTAAAGTCACAATTATAGCATGACCGGGAACCACACTAGTGGATCTCGAGGGGTGCCTAACACCTTCCCCTCGAGATAATTTCAAGCCCTTACCCAGTCTCTGGTTTTCTAAATCAAAGTTCTTCTTAGTTCCTAATGCACTTAATCATTAGGTGGCGACTCTTCAATTCAAACCCAATTTCCAAAAGGAAACGAGTTGTCCTCCCAAATTTCATAAACCCGATTTCGCGAGAAAAAAGGGGCATCGACAGCATGGCGACTCTGCTGGGGACTTCTTTAAGGCTTTTACCATTTCATGCTATTTGTGGCTTTATGCTTCTTTATATGTCTTTATTTGTTTAAATGCCTTTAAGTATTTTTTCCCTCTTCTACCTCGAAACTGACTTGGCTTTTTGTTTCTTTCCTTTATTTCTCTTAATGCTTTCCTTTATCGCTTTCCTTTAATATTATTGTAGATTATGAGAAACTGTTGTAATTATTACTTATGAACGTGCAAATACGTGACAACTTGTTTGATTGTTGTAACTGCATATTCAACATCATATTCCACTCGTGCCAAACAAAAGACCATAGCAACGCTTATAATGAGTGGTTGCGCCCTTCTGATATTATCACCCCCTAAATCCAGCAAAGGCATATTTGCGGTAAAACCAGTCGATCAACGGTGTAGTCGACGGTTCCGCTCCTTTCCCTCTTGAGTTGTCCGCTCAAGGGTACCAGTCTAATACCACATAGAAACCTTACTTTGTTTAATTGTACATGCATCATGGTCAAACCTAGCCCAGTCAGTTATGTTGTCCGCATAATGACTCTTTAAAATAGCCTTGTCCAAAGTCCACTTGGTTTCCTTGAAACCCAAACGGACCTTATGACGTTCTGTGCATTTATTTGGAGAACTAAAGTGCTTTTATGCCAATTATTGATATTTAGTAGTCGAGTCTGGTGGGGGTAAGGGCCTAACCTTTTGTCTTGTAGAAACATGAGGCACGAAGTCCCCAGATTCGGCATGGTCACCAACATCCACCCCAAATTGCTAAACTAGTGGGGAGATCTTCATTCCAGTGATCAAGCTCTTGTCAGGAAATATCTAGGAAATCTACCTTCTCTCCTAGAAATTCAACCCAACAACAAAATCATAGAAGCTGCCACTTTATTCTGGGATTGTGATAGGTCTGTGTTCCGCTTCGGAGACATTGAGATGACACCCTTTCTTGAGGAAATAGGAGGACTGGATGGAATACCGTGGGGAACTCCGGGTTTGTTAATGCCGGAAAATCGCAAGGTTAGAGGTTTTCTCAAAATGATGGGTCTAAAGAAGAATCTAGATTTGACATGTTTGAAGGAGTCGTACATTCCCTTTGACTACTTGTACGAAAGGTACGGTCACAGCAAATCTTACCGTACGTATCCTGACGAATTCGCCCTTACATCATTGGGGCATATCCATCGAAGGGTCTTTGTCTTCATGTTCTGTTTCTTGGGGATGATAGTATTCCCAATGAAGAAAGTAAGAATCCATACCAGGCTAGCTATGGTCACCAAAACTCTAATGGAAGGAATTGACGGACAACCATTCAGTCTTGTGCCAATGATCATTGCAGAAATATACCGAGCCTTAGAAAGGTGTCAACAGGGAGCCAAACATTTCGAGGGTTGTAATCTACTACTTCAACTTTGGCTCATGGAACATCTCCAAAAGGGTGGAAATCCATCGTAGGGACTGGGACAATCATATCGCCTTTCATCATCCAAAGCGAATGAATTACATGCCCAACATGTTCGCCCAATCGGAGAATGCTAGAGAATTGGTCGAACTCTTTGATAATCTGACTAAGTAACGAGTGCAATGGATGTTCGAGTGGTTCCCTACTAAAGAATTCATTGTTCGATCCAGGGATGCGCCATTTCTGATACTGATCGGTTTGAGGGGGACCTACCCTTATGTCCCTCTCCGAGTTATGAGACAGGCTGGCAGGAAGTAGGTTATAGCAGGGGTCGACAAGATGAGTCACTTCCGGGCTGACTTCCAGAATGACGACAGTCCGTACAGGTGCCAGGCTCAGCATATGTGGCACTGCAAAATTATCTTGGGAAAGGACACCATCGAACCAGATCGATACCATGCTGGTTGTGCCCCACACTATTCGGGCTGGCGGGAAGACAATCACAATGGTTTGGGTCAACCCGGATTTGTTCAAGGTCACAGGATCATCGATGAAAAGGCTGAAGCACAGGTCAAGTACAACCAACTGCGCAAGAGGATTCGGGAATGTGAAAATGAACACCGTGAAATACAAGAAGCCAATCAAAAACTAATTGAAGAATGGAAGGATATGGCTGTCAGCGCTAAAAAGCGACTGGTCTGTTTGGAGTGGGATATAGTGGAGCTGGAAAAGAAGTTTCTGAAAAGGGTCGAAGACTGCCGAATTGCTGAAGGAAATGAAGGGGGACATCTGGCCAGAGCTTACTTGCTACTAGGACCTCGCGAGCTGGGAGAACTGTTCGAGGGAGCTAACAATGCTGAGTCTGGGGAAGGTCCTTCTGGGACCAAATAGATAGGAATTTCCATTTTCGCTTTATAAGATGTAATAAGGCCAATGGCCATTAGTGACTTTAATTATTATTTAGTGTTGTTTTGAGATTCGTCTACCTTTTATCAATAAAATGAGGCATTTAGCATTCTAAGTTCTCCAAATTAACTTGTCACTAGGCCTACCTCGGGCGTAACGAGGTCCCCAAAATTAGGACGCACTTTCTATTTCCTGCACTACGTGTTTAAATATTGCAACATTCCTTATGATCCTTACTGACTTATCACCTTTTTGTTTTTACTTTTTGTTTATTCCCCTCCCCAAAGGTTAGTTCGTGAACTCTGGCAACATTATCATATTTTACAAGATCCAGGGGCCCTCCACCTACTCCTCCTCCCAGTCCTGTCAGACACGAAAGCAAAAGAAGAATGGAAGATTCGAACAACTCAGCTGAACGGGTAGAGGTCACTCGTGGTGCTCTGGTCTCCAAGGAAAATACCTCTCAACTAGAACAAAAACTATTGAAGTTCCAAGAAGAACTTGATTAAGTTCGGAATTTGGCGAGTCTGTCATTCTCCCTCATCACTCCAGAAGTTACTTTCCCAAAAACTCAGAATCCCATACCTCCACAAAGTATCCCAAAGCAACAAAACCATCCCGCTCCTCACCACCACTGCAATACTTGCCACGATCCCAACAATACTCCACTACTCATCCCGGAACCTTTGAACTCCACAAATGACCACTGCCACACCCAACACAACACCCCTATCTACGTGGAGACTGTGCCACACTCCGCCCAGCCCATCTCAAGCACACCTGAGTCCAATGATAAGGATTCGCTAATCAGAAACTTGGCCGAAGAGCTTAAAAGGTTGACCACCAGAATTCAAGGCGTTGAAGGTAGTAAGGGAATTGAGGGGTTAAACTATGAAGATTTGTGCATACAACCCGATGTCGAACTGCCCGAGGGGTACAAACCTCCCAAGTTCGAAATGTTTGATGGTACAGGGGATCCCAGGGTTCACTTGAGAACATACTCTGGTCGGAGTAGGAAGAGACGAGAAGATCCGCATGAAGCTTTTCATGAGGAGCCTGTAAGGAGATGCTCTGTCTTGGTACATTAGCCAAGACCCAAAGAAGTGGTCGAACTGGGTAAGTATGGCGTCTGACTTCATGGATAGATTCAGGTTCAATACGGAAAATGCACCGGATGTGTTTTACATTCAGAATTTAAAGAAGAAACCCACAAAAACATTCCGCGAGTATGCCACTCGTTGGAGATCAGAGGCTGCTAAGGTCCGACCTGCTTTAGAGGAAGAACAAAATGAACAAGTTTTTCGTTCGGGCTCAGGACCCGCAATACTATGAAAGCCTGATGCTGATCGGGAACCATAAATTTTCTGACATCATCAAGCTAGGAGAAAGGATTGAGGAAGGTATCAAGATTGGTATGGTTACGAACTTTGAAGCCTTGCAAGCTACCAATAAGGCTCTACAGTCTGGTGGTACGTCCAAGAAAAGGGACGTAGGCGCCGTGATGGTTGCACAGAGAACCAAATCACCTGTCAAATACCAAACTTATCCAAACCCCCACTTACATATCAACCCACTCCAAATTACCAAACACCCGCACCTTCCTACCAAACTCCACCACCTACTTATCAATCACCTCCACCTCATACATACCAACCTGCTTCACCCAGGTATTCCCAGCCCGCGCATGTTTACCAAGCCTACAACACTCAACCATCCCACTATCAATCACCTCCCCCTCGTCAAAACTTTCCTAGACCTCGACCAAATTTTTACTGCAGACCTCTCAAACAGTATACCGCCATTGCGGAACCAATTGACCAGCTGTACGAAAGGCTCAAAGCTGCTGGTTATGTCACCCCTATCCCTGCTATAACCCCCGAAAACCCTTCCCAATGGGTCAACCCAAATAAAATCTGTGCATACCATTCTGGCATGAAAGAGCATACCATTGATGACGCCGCTCCCTGAAGGATAAGATCCAGACTCTGATTGAAAACAAGATCATCATAGCAAAAGAGCCTGCTCCGAATGTCCGCAATAACCCTCTTCCAGACCACAAGGGAGGAGGTGTTCACATGATTGAAATAGAGGATGATTAGGATCCCAAAGGATCAATCGGCTTGATCGCAGAAGGCGACAACCCAAAGAAACCAACAGTCACCCTTAATCCGATTGTAATCCAGATTCAGCCTTCTGAAGATGCCGAGGTAAACATGTCCATACCACTTGAGTTTGAAACACCATCCTCTGCGAAGACGCCAACACCAATCGAGGTCGAGTTTGGGTCCCCAAAGGCGCCTGTACCATTTGAAGTTGCCATATTACCTTCCAAAGCAAAGGTGCCAATTCCAGTAGCAATGACAGTCGTAACACCATTCCACACAAAAGCCATACCATGGGACTACACAGCCGAGGCAAGAAGGAAAGGGAAAGCCAAGTTCGGGGAAGCAGTTGCGGCACAAGGTATGACAAGAACCGGTAGGGTTTATACCCCGGAACACTTGGCTGAGTCGAGTAAGCAGACCTCTGGTCGACAAGCCACCACTGAATCTGGGCCCGATGATCTCTGGAGAAAGATATAAGCGAAGGAATACTCATTCATTGATTAGCTAAACACCGGCACAGATTTCTATCCTTGCTTTGCTGCAGAGTTTCGATGCACACAAGGATGCCTGGTTAAGAGTGCTGAGTGAGGCATATGTACCAAGTAACATAACTGGAGGAGAAATGGCAAACATGGTAGGCCAGGTATTGGAAAGTCACAAAATCACTTTTCACGAAGATGAGCTACCACCAGAAGGGTTAAGTCACAACAAGGCATTGCACCCGTGCAGTGCGAAGATTATTTTATCACCAGAACTTTAGTCGATGGGGGGTCCAGCCTCAACATTTGTCCGTTGATAACAATCAGGACGTTGGGAAAAGGGTTGCATGAAATCAAGGACGGGGCCATCAACGTTAAAGCTTTCGACGGTTCTCAAAGGTCTACTATTGGGGAGATTAGCTTATGTTTGCAAATGGGGCCTACTTGGTTTGATGTTGATTTTCAAGTAATAGACGTGCCGGCTTCCTACAACCTGCTATTGGGACGGCCGTGGATTCATGCCGCTGGGGCCGCGGCATCAACACTACATCAAGTAGTGAAGTTTGAGTGGAATCACCAGGAGGTGATCATTCACGATGACAGTAGCAATCCCATATACAGTCGCCAGACCATCCCAGCGATCGGAGGAAGAAGAAAGATAGGTGGAGAAACTTACCACCACATCGAACGAGTCAACGCCGTCGATAAGGATAAGTGGTGGGATAACAAAATTGAAAGCATATTGAACTGGAGCGGGTATGAACCTGGCAAGGGACTTGGCAAGAATCTCCAAGGAATAGCTAAGCCCATCAAGCTCAAGAAACACGGCATCACCTTCGAATTGGGATATGAGTATACCTAGAAAGAATTCAATGAATGGTCGCCACCCTGGCACAGTCCTTACTATCCATTGGAGCAGCCGATATCCCATTTGGAGCAGACCTTCTAACCGGCCGAGGTCGTCTATGGGTCAGAAGAAGAAGAAGCCCTAGCAGCAATGAGGAATTTGTTCCTAGAAGACGATGATATGGATTGTTGTGTCGTTCTTGAGGAGGAGGGGGAGGAAGGCCCTTCCATACAGGCGGTAAGCAGAGGAGCATGCCTCAATAACTGGATTGTCAGAACCACCAGAGCCCGGCGTGTCTCGGGGTAGCAAGGTTGAACAAGCACCATGCACTATTTTATTTTACTAGTTTACTTTCCTTTCGCATTTTATTTTTTACAAGAAAGAGCTTCAATGTTCAAAACATTTATGGGATTTATCAAAGCATTTCAATTTTCTTATAAACCTTACTCTTATTATTTTCTCTCATTACTTTACTTATACAGCATTACTATTACTTGTCTTGATGAACCAATGACTGTGACATGCAACGAGACAACGCAACAAACGGACATAGATTCATAGGGTGATATACCGGAAGAAATTGTTAAAGAAGTTGAGAATTTCGAAAATAGGCCTAAGTCCAACCTGGACGAGACTGAGATTGTTAACCCGGGAGATGTAGAAAACATCAAAGAAACACGAATCAGCGTTCATTTGTCACCATCAGAGAAGGAAGAGCATACAGAATTTCTAATAGAGTATGAGGACATATTTGCCTGGTCGTACGACGACATGACTGGGCTGAGCACATCTATTGTGGCTCACAAACTGCCAACCGATCCAGCCTGTCCGCGAGTAAAACAGAAGCTCAGAAAGTTCAAGCCAGATATGAGTCTGAAAATCAAGGAAGAAGTCACTAAGCAGGTCAAAGCTAAGGTTCTCAGGGTAGTAGAGTATCCAACATGGTTAGCCAACATTGTGCCAGAACCGAAGAAGGACGGGAAGGTTAGAGTCTGTGTCGACTACCGGGATCTCAACCGGGCCAGTCCAAAAGACGACTTACCCTTGCCAAACATACACATCCTGATTGACAATTGCGCTAAGCACGAGTTGCAATCATTTGTAGATTGTTTTGCTGGGTATCATCAGATCTGGATGGATGAAGAAGATGCTGAGAAAACGACTTTCATTACGCCATGGGGAATGTACTGCTACAAGATGATGCCATTCGGGTTAAAGAATGCAGGGGCCACCTACATGAGGGCCATGACCACCATTTTCCATGATATGATACACAAGGAGATCGAAGTATATGTAGATGACGTCATCATCAAGTCCAAGAAAGCCGCTGATCACATGGAAGATTTGAGGAAGTTCTTCAACAGACTGAGAAGGTACAACTTAAAGCTGAATCTCACAAAGTGTGCATTTGGGGTTCCCGCTGGAAAATTACTTAGGTTCATTGTGAGTCGCCGAGGGATAGAGCTGGATCCATCAAAAGTCAAAGCTATTCAAGAATTGCCACCGCCAAAGAACAAGAAAGAAGTAATGAGTTTCTTGGGAAGACTTAACTACATCAGCCGGTTCATAGCACAATCTACCGTTATCTGTGAGCCAATCTTCAAGATGTTGAAGAAGGACGCCGCTACCAAATGGACTGATGATTGCCAAA
>NW_017675852.1:0-58245 GCF_001879085.1 Nicotiana attenuata
CCCGAGATACACTAGCTTGCTTTATTTCGCACAATTCAATTTAAATTGCACCCAAGGCTTCGTTATTCCTAATCCCGCCTTTAAACCCGCAATTATAGATTCCTCTAATAATCTAGGAGTGGTGTTGTTCAACAATACCCTAAATATGCACTCTTTTCCAAGTTATGCACACTAAATAGGCACAGCTAATTGAGGATCCTAGTCAATTAACTACAACGAAACACGAAAGTTGAACAAATAAAGATTTAACTAGCAATTTGATTCACACAAACAAGAAGTTCATCACCCAATAGGTTCCATCAAAGCCTTAGACAAGGAATTTAGCTACTCATGACTATGGGAGAATAAACTAAGCTTGAATTCATCATAAAATCAAAAGAAAAGAAGAAAGATGTTTAGAGTACTTTCTCACAATTGTTTTTCTTGCTAAGAACCCTTAGAAATCAATACCTCCTCCTCTTGAGCGAAGTCTAGCGTTTTAAATAGGGTTTAGGTCTAAATATCCCGTGTTTTACACTTAAGTCCCCGAAGTTTACTGTGCCCACCGCGGTTCTACCGCGACCGCGGTCAAACGCCCTCGCGGAATCTTCAAACTTCAGAGACTGCCTTCCACCGCGGTCGCGGTAGAATCGCGGTGGAACTTGTACCCGGGCATTTTGGCCTGTTTTGAATGGGTTACTTGGGAAATTCAACAATTAGCCTCTTTTTATCAATAGTTGACTCCAAAACCGCTCCTTAGCCTTCCTTACACCTATATCACCTGCAAATCATGAAAAGCACTAATAAGAGCATTTTGTTGTCATTTTCCACATTAAAAGTTCACAAGAAGGTGATTATTTGGTGCGTGATTATAGTCAAATTCACCTATTATCAGGTTAGAATCACTTACCCCAACGTTGCTCCTTGAAATCCTTCGAAAAATCGCCTCTTTCTCGAGTTCCTCACGTCCAATATTGAAAAATGGAGAACAAAACCTCGAGCTGGGGTTTTTCTGCCCAGCCAAACCACACATGTGGTCCTAGTTCCGCACCTGCAGAACTGCATCAGCGAGCAGGCCTCCGCTTCTGCGGAGATTCATTAAAAAGGCTGGCTTCGCTCCTGCGATCACCTGACCGCATCTGCGGCCATCGCAGATGCGGGGACCAAGCCGCACCTGCAATCCAACTGCCACCTGCGCCTCACCATCCGCTTCTGCAACCTCGCACCTGCGGTTCCCACTCCGCAGGTGCCGAAACACCAGCAACAACAGCTTTAGCTGCATTTTCCCAACTCTAAACACTCCGATAACAACTCGAAATCACCTTGAGGCCCTCGGGACCACATCCAAACATACCAACAGATCCTATAACATCATACGAACTTAGTTGAACTTTCAAATCACTCAAAACAACATCGAACGCCAAATTACACTCAGATTCAACCCTAAGAACCTCTAAACTTCCGAATTCCACACACGATGCCGAAACCTACCAAACCACGTCCGATTGACCTCAAATTTTGCATACAAGTCAGAAATGACACCCCGAACCTGTTCCAACTTCCGAAAATCCAATCCGACCCCAATATCAAAATTTCCACTTCTGGCCAGAATCGCCAAAATTCTAACTTTCGCCAATTCAAGCCTAATTCTACCACGGGCCTCCAAATCACATTCCGGACGTGCTTCTGAGTCCAAAATCACATTATTCCACATCTGGTCAACTTTCCCAACTTAAACCTTGTCACAAGAGACTAAGTGTCTCAACTCACTCCAAAATCACTCCGGACCCGAACAAACTAACCCTATAAGTCATAATACAGATGTGGAATACAAAAGAAGCTGAAAATGGGGGAACGGAGCTACACTTCTCAAAACGACCGACGGGTCGTTACATCCTCCCCTCTTAAACAAACGTTCATCCTCGAACGGGTCTAGAAATATACCTGGAGCCTCAAATAGTGTGGGTATCTGCTCCGCATCTCCCGTTCGGTCCCCCAATAGCTTCCTCCGTGGGCTAACCTCTCCACTGCACCTTCACTGAAGCTATATCCTTTGACCTCAACTTTCGAACCTGCCTCCCAAAAATAGCCACCGGCTCCACATCGTAAGTCAAATCCCATCCAACTGGACCGTGCTGAAATCTAATACATGAGATGGATCACCGATATACTTCCGAAGCATAGAAACATGAAATACTGGATGCACACTCGATAAGCTAAGTGGCAAAGCGAGCTCATAGGCCACCTCCCCAATCCCCCGAAGCACCTCAAACGACCCAATAAACCGAGGGCTCAACTTGCCCTTTTTCCCAAACCTCATAACACCCTTCATGGGTGAAACCTTCAGCAAGACCTTCTCCCCAACCATGTAACACACATGACTGACCTTTCTGTCAGCATAACTCTTTTGTCTCGAATACACCGTGCGAAGCCGCTCCTGAATCAATTTCACCTTGTCCAATGCATCCTGAACCAAGTCTGTACCCAAAAGCCTAGTCTCACCCAGCCCACACCAACCCACTGGAGATCTACACCGCCTCCCATATAAAGCCTCATACGGAGCCATATGAATTCTCAACTGATAAGTATTGTTGTAAGAAAACTCCACGAGTGGCAGAAACTAGTTCCATGAAGCCCCAAAATCAATGACACAAGTGCGTAGCATGTCCTCCAATATCCGAATAGCGCGCTTGGACTGTCCGTCCATCTGAGGGTGAAATATTGTGCTCAACTCAACCTGAGTTCCCAACTCTTGTTGCACGGCCCTCCAAAACTGCGATGTAAACTGCGTGCCTCTGTCTGAAATGATGGAAACTAGCACCCCATGAAGGTGAACAATCTATCTGATGTAAATCTCATCCAACCGCTCTAAAGAACATGTAGTGCTCACAGGAATGAAGTGCACGGACTTGGTCAGCCGATCCACAATCACCCAAATAGCATCAAACTTACTCAAAGTCCGTGGGAGCCCAACTACGAAATCTATGGTGATCCGCTCCCACTTCCACTCTGGAATCTCTATTTCTAAAGCAAACCACCCAGTCTCTAATGCTCATATTTCACCTGCTGACAGTTGAGACACCGAGCCATAAAACCAACTATGTCTTTCTTCATCCTCCTCCACCAATAATGCTGTCTCAAATCATAATACATCTTCGCGGCACCTGGATGGATGGAATACCGCGAGCTGTGGGCCTCCTCAAGAATCAACTCCCGTAGCCCATCCATATATCCGTCCCTGCATCCTCAATACCCCATCATCACCAATAGTCACATCTCTGGCATCACCAGATGAACGTTGTCCTTGAGGACAAGCAAATGAGGATCATCAAATTGGCGCTCTTTGATGTGATCGAATAGGGAAGACCGAGAAGCCACACAAGCTAGGACCTGATTGGGCTCTGAAATATCCAGTCTCACAAACCGATTAGCCAAGGCCTGAAGATCAACTGCAAGGGGTCTCTCAACAACAGGAAGGAATGCAAGACTACCCATACTCACTGCCTTTCTACTCAAGGCATCGACCACCACATTGGCCTTTCTCGGATGGTACAAAAAGGTAATATCATAGTCCTTTAGCAGCTCCCACCATCTCCGCTGCCTCAAAATTGAGATCCTTCTGCTTGAACAAGTACTTTTACCATGTTCTTGTATGGTTTTTTACTGAGTTTTATACTCCATTCTTGAATGTTCTTTACTGTGTTCTATATGCTTCACGCTTGTGTTTCTTCTACCATATTTTCCATATTATGTTCTCATGTGTATTCTACTATGTTCTGGTATTTCTTCTACTATGTCCTGCTATACTATACCTTTCTACTGTGTTCTTTGATATTTTCCTTCTACTGATCCTTCTTTAGGTTTTTTCTGAGAAAAAAACTTTCTTAAGCATGTTTCTTCTACTCTTTCTACTATGTTTGCATGTGTTCTCATGAGTTTCTGAAAGAAACCCCTGAACCTGTTTCGACTACTTGCTTCCTCATTTCTGTATTTGATTCAAGGTGGAAACCCTAGAATTTGGGGGTTCTGCTGAGGTTTGGTCATGTGATTGAACTAGGGTTCTATTTTAGAACCCTTGACTCTCTCAGACTAACTTTTGAGTTTTTGAACTAAGTCTAAACTTCTTTGCTTACATGCAACTCTGAACTTTTAAATTTCTTCTACACTAAACTCTTCTACTGATTGGCACGTCAGTTCTTTCATGTTTAAATGTGTCTGTATGCTTTATATGTGTGATAAATCTTTCTTCAAAGAGGTTTTCAAACTAGTGATTGACTCAGAATTCCTTTTTAATAGGTCTAATTGATTGTTTAATGATTTTCCTTAAGTAAAAACCTTTTCCATCTTTCTGACTTGGTTCATTCATACCAAATCTCAGACCTTGTGATTTCTTGGCTGTTAATTGATTTTCTTTCCTTAAATTGTACAACCGTGTATTTCAGAGACCTTGTCCTTAAATAACCTTTATGTATTTACCCTCTCAATTGCATGCTTTACACAAGTGTTTGATTAATTTCTTTCCTTAATTGTTTTATACCCGTTTGAATTTGAATCCCTTAATTAAAGGGAGTCTTATGTGATTGATTTACAATCAGTCTTCAATTATTTTTTTACCTTATTTCCTCATGACTTCCGCACTATAAATACACGACCCCTCTTTTCACAAAACACACACGATTAGCACATTTCAGACCTCACAACTTCACAATCTCTCTTGAACTCACATTCGTAGTATTCTGTCTTCCTGTTTGCACTTTGGTTTTTACAAGACTACTGCTCTTCTTACTTGTTTCCTTGAAACTGGTATGTCCTAATTTTAGTTTCAGCATCACCCCAATGTGTTTACTTACAGTCTTTATATCCATGTCTACTTTACTGTCTATGTAGAGTTCAACATTTACTTTAGCATGCCTATGTTCTATTGCATGTTTCTACTGTGAATCTTTGCTCCCTATCCCATTACCCCTATGTGTTTATGAGTAGTGACTTAGGGCATGACAACATCAGTTTTTGTCCATGAACTGGGTTCTGAGTCAATGAGGTCTTAACCTCTAAAACAGGCTGGAGGGTATGCCAGCACATCCCATTGCTAGGTATGCCCGTCAGCCTGCTCTTCTTGTGTTCTTGCAAATTCCCAACTTCCCTATACCCCTATGTGCACTGATTTTAAGCTATTCCATTTTCCCTCTCCCCTTTCAGATTTCCCCTTCTGCACTTACACTCTCTCCTAGTTTTTAAGTTCTGCCCCTCTCTTTTGAGCCTTGCCTTGGGACCTTGAGTTCCCTATGAACTTGGACACCTGTAGGGCTGGCCCTTCCATACTGCACTATGTCTTAATCCTGTAATGTATTTGGGTGTGAGCACTGCCCGGAGTCCACATGAAGCTCTTAGGGAACTCTGACACACCCCAAATAAGAGAGAGGCTTTCACTACAAGAATATTGACTTTTAACGACTATTTCTTAACAAAAGTACATGAGTCCGGTCGTTATACATATACTTATGACGGCCAAATTTTTTTCCTGTTGTTAAATCACTATTTCTAGTTCAGCTAGAATAATATCTGGTTGCTAGTGTAATATCCGGTCGTCAATACTATAATAAAATTAACCCAAAAAAAGCATGTTTCCCTCAATTTTTCCCCACTCACCCCTCTAAATAGATTTTAAAAATAAAGAAAAACCTAACAAACGGCTTAGCAGTAGAAACTGCCAAGTCTTCATCTCGCAGCCTCAAAATTCTCAATCATTATTAGGGTGTGCCTGTGTTTGAAATGTGTGGAATAAATTGTATTACCTGGGAAAATAATTTTTCTATGTGTTTTGTAATACCTGGGAAAATAATTTTTTGTAATTGGATAGTCTCTTATGCTTTCACTTTATTTCTTATGTGTGGAATTTTTTGAATAAGCTTCAAAATTTTACTTGGCAGCGTAGGAATAAGATCGAGACTCTGTTGCTACAAGTCAGAGGCATGGAGATATTATAAGAGAGCGTCAGCTGCGTTCTTGTTCAATTTTGGATTTCATCTCTGCTCTTCTTGCTTTTGTTGTGATGTTTAATTTTTTTAAGATTCATCTGCGATGGTTGTGTTAAATTGTTGAAGGCTTACTATCATTACTTAGCCCTAATTATTTTGGAATCTATTGAATCTATTGCAAGTTTAACTGTTATATATATGTTTAATTTTTTAAGATTCATCTGCGATGGTTGTGTTAAATTGTTGAAGGCGTACTATCATTACTTAGCCCTAATTATTTTGGAATCTATTGAATCTATTGCAAGTTTAGCTGTTATATATAATTGTCCATACAATTGCTCACCACCTGTTCGACTAATTTGCTGAATGAATATTAGAGCCTTAGAACTAGCATCTTTCATCCCCACTGCTAAACAACTTTTTTCAGTCAATAGTTTTTGCAATACACATTCTAATTTTCAGCAATACGTATTTGAATAAAGAAATATAATATAATATTTTTAGTATGTATTTCTTTAGTGGTAGTAGAATTTTAGAATAAAAAATTAAGCTATATCAAATAGCAATATATATTCTGAATGAAGGGAATTATTAATGTTCATTGATGCATATTTACATGCACACAATTATATAGCCAGTTAAATTACTCTATTCAATGTATGATCAATTGATATATCTATGTTAACTGTGTTCAGGATCATAAAGAAAGGCTATAAAACTGGTCCATCCTCTCATTTCCACTTCTGTTTCTTGGTCTCTTCCTTGCTGTGACAGGTATATCTATCTATTCTTTTTTCAGGTACTAAGTCAAATCCCTTTCGTTCACACGGACAAACTATAACACCTTGGTTGCTATTTATGAAAAATAGTCTCTAGCTTTTCTTTTTATTTTTCTTTTTCCCTTAAAGAAAATTAAGAAAACCAAAACATACAAGCCCAACAATAACAACAACCCAGTAGAATCCTACTAGTGGGTTTTGGAGAGGTTAGAGTGTACGCAGATCTTACCCCTACCTCGGGGGGTAGGGAGGCTATTTCCAGAAGACCCTCGACTCAACAGACGAAATAATAATATCAGAAAAGAGCAAAAATAAATCCATAACAACAAAAGAAACTAGAAAAATAATAATTAGCATCGAAAGAGACCGCAAATAAGTGGAAGGGCAATAACCTCATACTATGAAAACGAGAGAAATAGTGTGCACACAACAAAAACCGCTAGCAGTCCTAGGCAAAACTCTATCAGACTAGCCGGTACAAAGAGGGAAGACGCTCGACTACCCCCTAACCTACATTCCTAATTCTCGATCTCCACGCCTTCCTCAAAAGCCATGTCCTCGGAAATCTGAAGTCGCGTCATATCCTTCTTGATCACCCCAATACTTCTTAGGCTGCACTCTACCTCTTCTTGTATGTACACCATGGCACCTCCCCTTGAATATGGTGTGCAAAACATACAAGCCCCTATGTTGAATAATTGTAACATTTTTCCATATAAAGTATAGATTCTGATTTCCTGGACTAATCCATGTTTTCACTTGTGATTCCTATCCCTATGGAACATCAGATTATCAATTTGAGTCGTTAACAAATTGGTTGTAGTCATTCTGACATGTGAAGTTGGTGTTTGTTCTCCTTTCAGGTCTGCCATTAAACAAATTGTTGTACACCATTAGTTATCTGCTGGTAACTTCAGCCGCTGCTGGAATCACATTTTGTTTCCTGTATGTATTGGTGAGTTTTGAGACTACAAGTCGTTAACAAGTTTTAGTTGCATACGATTTAGGTCATACTAAACAAGTTTCTAACTCAATTGAAAGTTATATTGATGTTATATGATTTAGGTCGATATGTATGGTTGGAGGCGCTTGATGTTCGCTTTAGAGTGGATGGGGAAGCATTGGTATCTTTATTCTCATAATATCAAATGTAGCTGTCATTTTGATTCAAGGATTCTATAAGTTACTCAATTCTTTTCCATATCTCCAGGGGGGTATAAATAAGGGAACAAAGTGTTACATGCCTCAAATAGGAATTATGTGGCCTATGCCTTATCACACTGTACATGCGGATAACTTGTTAAATGTGGTCTGTTTTGCTTCGTTTTAGTAAATTGTTATTTATGTCACATTTACTTGGTAATGCCTTCCGATATGTATGGTCATTTTCTGATATGTAGATCGAATAAAACTTTTTGCATTCTTTTTAAATTTAAAAGAATACCTGCAAGATTAAAATTTGATCGAAAACGCTCAACTTTTTGGTTTTGCTGGTTATGGTATCCTACAAATTGTGTTTGCTTTCTTTATGGTTAATCTTCATTTTGTGGGAAAGTGAAAAAGAGGAATAAGTAGTAGCTATTAGGAATTTTTTTATTGAACTGATATGAATTTGTTCTCTTAACAGATTAGAAAGCTGAAGTCTGAAGAACTTGTCCGTGAAGAAAGTCCAGAGCAAGTAGCTACTGAAAATGCTAAAGAATAAGTTGAACTACAAGAGGAGCCTATTTTCTCTTTTGTTAGGAGTTGTTTAAAAATATTTCCAATTGTAATGCTACAATTCTATTTTCTATTTTGTTAGGTGTCGACAAACATATGGTCCATTTTGGATAGCTATATTTTTGGTAATGTTTTACCCTTTGTTCCTTGTAATTAACGGTGAAATTTTATATGAATATCGATTCTTTCTTATGTTCTGGAGTGACTGTGTGCGTATAGGTTTTTATATATCATTATAATAATATTTAATAAAAAATTAGTGATGAAGTGACTTGTATTAGTTGGATTTGTTGTCGCCATTAAAGGTTTTTAAATATAGGAACAATAATTAGCGAAGGGAAATTCAGTTGCTAAAATAGTTATAACGAAGGGATTTTTTGTTGTCGCAAAAGGATCTTTAACGACCGGTTTGAAATCCGGTCATGAACTTTTAACGTCAGAGCTTTTCACGACCGATGACGACCGATTTTATTTCGGTCGCTATTAGTCAATAGCGACCGGATTAGGACTTTTAACGACCAAATTTTCCTTCGCTAAAGGCCTTTTTTCTTGTAGTGTTTTGAAATCGGATCTTTGGAGTTGGTTCATCTCATGTTTCAGACAAGGAGCCTGAATTAGGCTCCCCTTGGTTGTACTTTTAATTTCTGATGTAATTTTACTTTTCTTATTCCATTCTAGGCTGTAATAACTATTGGGGATGATTAGCGAAAAGGGAGGGGTGACTATGCATGAAAAGGGTAGATAACTTGCCTATAGGAATCTCTAATTTCAGTATTTCTCATGTAGTTACCATGCCTATAAGACTTCTACACTTACCATGCCTATAAGACTTTTGCACTTTCATATAGTTACCATGCCTATAAGACTTCTGCACTTTCATATAGTTACCATGCCTATAAGATTTCTGCACTTTCATATAGTTACCATGCCTATAAGATTTCTGCACTTTCATATAGTTACCATGCCTATAAGACTTATGCATTTCATGTAGTTATCATGCCTATAAGATTTCTGCATCTCATTTAGCTATCATGTCGATAAGAGACTTTGCATTCTCACCTAGATATCATGTTATAGGATTTCTGCACTCTTCTATATCTATAACAATGTTCTAAGTTGGCAAACACCTAGAAAGCATGCCAATAGGGGTTCTAACTCAAATCTGAATAGCCTCACTCGCTTATGAGTCTAAAATTAGCAGTAATAATGCGTTACCAACAGCAGAACTCGTGTTTTCTAAAATTTGTTTTTAATTGGCAACTTCCCTTTATATCAGCATGTAATCAGTTCATTTTCTTATTTCTGAAATCTGTAGACATCATGCCTATAGGTTTTCGTCTATCACTTAGGCAAGCCTTAGGGTAAAAGTTATGAACTGCAATAGTCTTCATTAATTACAACCAGCGGGCAGGTCTAACTCGGACTTCTTATCTGAAAATAAGTGATAAATCAGCCTGCTTTAACTTTTAAGTTTAATCAGACCCTAATCTGTACGTGCAAGACATGCTAAACTATATGCTTTCTCTGATCTAAGGAGATCTATTTGAGCCTTATGTGTTTGAATGCTTTTCCCATATTTGCTCGATGTGTTTTGATTGTCGCCCTAGAATTTTGTCCTTTATAAAACTATAAAACCTCATACCCCTTCCCTTTAGGATTAGTAGTCCCAAATGCCTTCGGGACTGATAGGATTGGGGCGGGTAATAACATGCAATAAGTAACGAGACTATTCCGCGCTTAAGTACCTTAACGAGGTGGGAAAGGGTAGATATAGATATGATGACCACACGATAACACCACGTGTGTAAGTGATTACTGGGTGTTGTGTGGGGTGATCTATATTATTTATAAACCTAGGACCCCCTCTCTTTTACTTGTTTATTTCAAAATTTGTCAAACTAATTTTTTTTCTCAAAATTTAGCTTTTCTTTCGTTTCTTTACACTCCATCTATTTGCAACCTTTATGTGAAAATCCCCTCTTATTTGAAGCCTTATTTGTTTATATGTTATTTGTACCCTAAAGTCACAACAATAGCATAGCCGGGAACCACACTAGTGGATTCTGAGGGGTGTCTAACACCTTCCCCTTGGAATAATTTCAAGCCCTTACCCAATCTCTGGTTATCCAAACAAACCCTTCTTAGTGTCCTAATGCACTTTAATCATTAGGTGGCGACTCTTCACTTCTCTTAAACCCAATTCCCAAAAGGGAACGAGTTGCCCTCCCAAATGTCATAAACCCGATTTCGCGAGAAAAAGGGGGCATCGATAGTAGCGTAGTGCTAAAATCGGTTAGTAGTAGAGAAGTAAAAGAACCTTAAAGAACAACCGTGAGATTTTGAAAACATTTCAGATGCACAGAGACTTGACCAACAAACAACAAGATGACCAAACCCTAATATGAGAAGCGCTAAAAAAAATCGGTTAATCAGTAAAGAAATAAGGGAACCTTAAGGAAAATCAGTGATAAATCTCATAATCGTTCCTGATCTACAGAGATATGAACCGATTCAAGTCCAAACATTAGGTTTTTGAAGAAAAGAGAAAGGGTAAAGAGAATCTAGCCTTTGAATCAGAGATTTGAGCCGTAAAACATCGATAAAAAGCACTCATAGACCATAGACAGACTCTTGGAGAGTTTTGAATGAGATCTGGACTAGATCTCTTCGAGGTCCTTCGACGAAATCACAAAATCGAGCAACCAAGGGAAGTAGGAGACAAGTAGAAGTCTCAAACAGCCATAGAAATCCATGGAACGGGTAGGAATCGAAGACATTAGGGCTAGTTTTGGGTCGCAGCAGCTAGGGTTAGAGTTTGGTCTCAGAGAGAACTAGATAAGAGAGGGTTTCAGGGCGGCTAGTGGTGACAAATGACTAGGGTTTAGAGGTCGTTTGGGACTAAAAAAGGAAAGGGTAAACGATGGCCGTTGATCTCTGTGATCAACGGCCAAGATCAAAAGGGGTTTGGGGCCGGGTAGAATTTTAATTGGTTTGGGCTGGGTGGATTTGGGCCGATTTTAATTGAATTGGGATTGGGGGAATTGAAATTGGGATGATTTAATGGGCTTCGTTCGAAAATAAAAGGGCTATTTGTTAAATACCCATTTAGTTGATAAAAAATATTTTATAAAAATAATTAACAATGAGAAAAATAATTTTCATGCACAAAGGTGCTTTATAAAAATTATTCAATATTTTAAAAAATAATGGACCAATTTCTGGTAAAATAATGCAGTGATGTATGCATGGGCTATAATTGCAAAATTATTGCAATTGTAACCAAAAGATGTAAATCTGGCTATTTGTGAGATAATTGGAACTTAATAGGATCATAAATGATAATATTAAATCAAGAGATATTTTAAAATCATCTATAATGCAATTTTGTAATTATTTATATGAATGAAATATTGAGATAAATTAATTTAAAAATGTAAAAATTATGGAAAAATACCAACTGATGCTAGTGCATAGTTTTAAAGGTATATATGCATTAAAAAATATTATAGGAAAAAATTGGGTATCAACATACACGTGCTAGCAAAGCCTTGGGGGTTTGATTATATTCCGGACCAAGTTAGAGTGGGTGACTCTTAACAAGGATCGTAGTGGATTCAAAGGTTAAAGTGTGGTGCTTAAGGACTTCGAGTCTGTGGTATGGTTAAGTATTGAGCTTTTACACCGGATTATGAAAGGGGCTTGGAGTATTCTATGTTATCTTCGGTCTGCGGTATAATATTGGATGAATGTGTGAAAATTACTTTGTATTCATAGAAGAATTGTCAAAATAGGTGTACCAGTTGAAGACACGATTATGCGCACAAGGAGGGTATGAAATGGTTTGTGGGTTTTGAGACGACGTGGTCTCATGAAATCTGGTCACTCAGGACTAGTGCGAAGTTGGGTCCGTGATCTTTTGGATGGGGCTATTATTATTCTTAATTCAAGCCCAGAGTAAATTGGAAGAAGTCGAATGAGTTAGCAATGGTTGAATTGGCACAATAGTGGCAATGATCAGTTCCTTCAGCATGATAAGTTATACATGTGCTTGGTGGAGGTACGTGCGAGGCTTGACGGCCGCTGTAATTGATTTTATGTGAAAGCATTCGAGTGTTATGGTATGTTATGTGTAGATGGATCCTGGAAGGGTTATGGTGGTTTAGATCACGACTCGAGGTTGTATTTTTGGGGTTATAGGAATCCAGTTACGTGCTGCAATGGTTCTCTTGAAATGAGTTAAGTGAAAGGTTTCTCTATGATGAAGTGTTAACCTTATTAGTGGTTCAGGAGTTACGATGGAATTCTTGTACTCTTGCGCATTGGCGTGATTAAGTGCATCGAGTAGCATGGGATTTGTAAGTTGAGGATCAAGGTTGCAGTTTGGTGTCGACAAGAATGTCACCAGCTTTGATGAGCAGGGAAAAAGGATTTATATGGTTAGGGTAAGCTGATGTTGTCTTTAGCGTCACCTGAGATTGGTGCCTGTGTAAGAGGCTTTGAGTACTGATTTTAGATTTTTGAATTGCATTACAGCATTAGTGCGGCTGGTGGTATGGATATGCAAACTTGTTACCCAGTGCGGAAGGTCGTGGCAGCGTGTCCCCACGAGAAGATGGTATAAGTGTGACATGTAGTCACTTGATTGATCGAAGATTGGAACCAAGTATGGAGATTGCGGTACTATCGTTCATGTGAGGATTTATGCCTGAAGGGCGCTCAGTTCATTTGGTGGTGGACTGTGGAAGTTTGTTCCAGATCGACGGTTGTCCTTGTGTGTCATGGGAAGAAGGGTTATTGTGGATCCTTGAATGGTTACTATCCCAGTGCGGTACGATCAAAATCGGCTTGAGGCCTGTGGATGGATCTGAATGTGAACGTGGGCTCTATATCAGGCCGGATGTATTCATTTCAGGATAGCGCTCCTTATGGAGGAGTATTCGGACGTTGGATGTTATTTTATCGTCGGCTATTTCGTCTAATATTATATTGTGCCGTGTGAGATGTGAAACGCCTTGATAAATTTCATATGTGTTGAGGTTCCGTGTAGCGATGGTGTTATGTGAGCAGGATGTCGAGATTCAGATCATATATCGCACCTTAGTTGTGCTTGAGTTTTGTAACGTATAACGCTATCTGTCTCCCCAAAGATGGTATTATGCACTTAGCGTTCTTGTTGCCGATATTCAGATATTTTGTAGTAATGAGCATTCTAGCTCGGTGAGTATCTCCTTATATAGATCTTATGTATGGATAGGGTGGCACGCTGCCACGAGTATGTTGTTTGGATCAGGTTGCACGCCGCAATAGTGTGATGTTGAGTACAGTCCCCTATATCTATTTTTGTGCATTTTGTTTCCCATTTCCAAGGAAGGTTCATAACACCTTTTCGGTTGTCTAATTAGTTACGTGGGTTGAGTAGTCCTTTCCGGAGTTCATTTTCCTTATGTATCATATTCTAGTTGGTAATGTGTTGGCACATTGTGGCATCATATGAGACTTTTGGAAATGTCTGAGGTGGCTTATTGCCTGAGTAGCTTATACTGAGTGAGACAAGATTATGGGACCTAGGATCAGTGCGATCAGATTACATGTAGTAGATTAAAGAGTAAATATAGTTATTTGGTTCATAATAAAGCAATGGATCTTGTGAAGAGAAGGAACACAATGAATTATTGACTCAGCAGTTGGTCACGAATTTCTACATATCTCTTCCGTCATGGCGGTATTGCCGGAGTTGAAACAAGACTTATATATGTCATGAGGCGTGTTGCGAGCATCGGATTTGTGAAATTTCGGCTATTGTTATCAGAGGATGTTATTATGGTCATGTAAGTTATGTAGTGCATAGTGTGGATTCAGCAAAGGTATGCAATCATGTATTGGTGCATCGCATAGATATTGATACGGTGTTCGTATGATGGAAGCGGGCCTAGCAGAGAATTCTGGATGTTGGAATTGGGCTCTAAAGCCTATTTGGCCGAGTAAAAGGGAATATCTTTATATTAGCTCGAGATAACTGAGTTGCGATAGCACGGGTAGGTGCACGAGGTGTTAAACAGTGATTTCAGACAACTCCAGAGCAGTCCTTAGCACGTTCAAGGACGAACATATGTTTAAGTGGAAGAGAATGTAACGATGCAACCAGTCATTTTGAGATCTAGCACGCCATATGGCGGTTTGAGGCCACGAGCAGCTACACTTAAGGTATTACGACTTGTTCGTGTGGTCAAAATTGAAATTCGGGAAGTTCAGAGTTGATTTGGAAAGAGAATTGTCATTTCGAAAGCTTAAAGTTGGAAGAATCTCACTAAAGTTGGATTTTGAGTAAACGACCTCGGAATCGGGATTCGAAGGTTCCAACAGGTTCGAATGATGATTTTGGACTTGGTTGTAAGTCAGGATCGGGTTTTGGATGACCCGGGAGCGTTTCAGTACCTATTGTGAAAGTTAGCATTTTGGAATAATTTCATAAATTTGGGTTGAAGTGCATTTCAATGTTATCGATATCCGTTTGGGATTCAAAGTCTCGGAATAGCTCCGTATGGTAATTCTGGTGTTGGGAGCGCGTCCGGAAGTGTTTTCGGAGATCCGTAGGTTATTTTGGGGTCATTTAGCGAAAGTTAGAAATTTGAAGGTTTTTGAGGAGTTTGACAGGAAGTGGACTTTTTGATATCGGGGTCAATTCCTATTCCGGAAGTTGGAGTAGGTCCAATATCAAATGTGACTTGAGTGCAAAATTTCAGGTCAATCGGACGTGATTTGATAGGTTTCGGCATCGAATGTGGAAGTTGGAAGTTGGAAGTTCTAAAGTTCATTAAGCTTGAAATAGGGTGCGGTTCATGTTTTTGATATTTTTTTATGTGATTTGAGGCCTCTAGCAGGTCGGTATAATGTTAATGGGCTGGTCTGTGTGATTGCACGAGGTTCCGGGGGCCTCGGGTGTGTTTCAGAGGTGTTTGGGTTGTATCACGCTCTTATTTGATGTTTCAGCGGTGTTTCTATGGGCATAAAAGGCACTATATTGATCAAACGACCTTTGATTTGTGATTGGATCGAACCATTAGATCTGTATCGTAATTACAGAGCCATAGCATCAAGAATCGTCGAATTTTGATGTTGTACGAGAGAGTTATGCCCATTTTCGTGTCTGACAAAATTAATGGTTTTTCTAGTTCGAAGATTTGTTCTTCGCGAACGCGAGAGACGTTCTGCGAACGCGTAGAAGGATTTCTGGGTTGACCGTTCAACGGGAAAATTTTTTCTTTGCCAACGCGAAGGTCTCCCGCGAAGGCGATCAAGAAAAATCGCCTCGACAGTGTTTTAAACTGAGAATTTTAGTATTTTGGGCATATCTTTAGTTCTAGAACTCCGTTTGAGGTGATTTCGCGGTGTTGTTTTCCTCTCAACAAGGGGGTAAATATCTGACCTTTATTTTGATATTTCTCCATTATTATTTTTGTTGGTTTCTATTTCTTATCCGTGTTTGGATTTTAGAAATTGGGATTTTGGGCCCTAAAGTTGAAAAATGGTAAATCCTTGATTTGAGGGTCGATTCATGGACGAAATTGGATGAATTTCAGGATATAAACCATATGAGTTATGGGTAATATGTATTTTCAATAATTTTCGGAATACGGGCACGTGGCCCGGAGGGTTGACTTTATTGACTTTTCGAGCGGAGTTGGGAGTTGTTACAAATTGATTTATTATGAGTATTAGAATATATTTTTATTGTTTCTACACTGCTTGACTAGTTTTGGAGCGAGAGATTCCGGTTTGAGGTGTTAGAGCGATGTTTGAGCCGGTTATGGAACTTTGGAGCGAGGTAAGTCTCCTTTCTGACCTTGTAAGATGGAATTTACCCCATAGGTGAAATGATTCGATTTGTACTTCTATTTGTGGGGGCTACGTACGCACGAAGTGACGAGAGTCCGTACGTAGCTACTATTCCTGTTTATGTCTGGGTAGTTTTAGGTTTACACCATGCTTTGTGGACACCGTTACTTGATTATATTTGTTAATTGTATCAAATGGAAAAAAGTTTAGGATTTTAAGGATTTAAAAGTTTCAAGTTGAATTGTGTTTATTTTGAAAAGAATCAATAAAGGGTTATGATTTAATGATGAACTTATATTTGACCGCATCGCAAGTATGATCCGCGAGCGGGGAAACTCCTTAAATATATGACCGCGTCGCAACTATGATCCGTGAGCGGGCTAATTCCTTAAATAGATAATTCCTTAAATTTGACTGCATCCAATGTATGATTCGCGAGCGGGGTAAATAGATGCATCTATGGCTCGCGTCGTTCGATCCTCGGCAGTGCACAATTTAAATATTATGTTAGATCGGGCCGTACGACCTCGACATTATTTGCGCATGACTTAATGGACTGTTTTGGAATTTTTGATAATTGATGTGGCCTCATTGGCCGGAGATATAAATTGTTAAAAGATGAAAATAAATTTGGAAATCTCCTATTAACAAATGAATTGTTTACCTTCATGTTAATGAGTTTACAGTTGCCTTAAAGAAATTCATAATTTATCATATTATCGGTATATTATTGTTGTCCATAGAAAGTGTCGGAGTCGACCTCTCGTCACTACTTCTTCGGGATTGGACTGGATAATTACTGGGTATGCGTTGTTTTTGTACTCATACAACACTTGCTGTACATTTTATTGTACAAGAACATGTACCTCTAGTGGCCTTGTCGATGCAGCGGCGTGGTTGATATGGGGACTTAGGTGAGCTGCATCTTATGAGGTGATCCGCAGCCAGCAGTGTCTCCTTCATAGTACTTGTATTTTTCTTTTCCGTCTTTATTTATATTCCGAACGGTTATTGTGTTTTATTTTAATTCCTAGTAAATGCTCATGCACTTGTGACACTAGGTTCTGGGAAGATTATGGGATATTCACTATTGAAATCGGAAAACATTATTATTATTCTATAAAGTTCATCTTTTACTAGTTAAGTTGAAGGAAATTTATGATCTAAACATTATAAAAATAAGAATTTAATTAACTATTTGCCTGACAGTGGTGTCCGGTGCCATCACGACTTTTTACGAATTTTGGGTTGTGACGAAACCGGAAATCCCATTCAACCACGAGTCCAACCATACAAAATTTACCAAAATACGACACCAAATCGCCACCCAAAACCCCAAATCAAACTCTCCAAATCCCTAGCCTTAAATTCCCAAATTCAACCTTAAATACACCCAAAGGTGGAAAATTCAATAGGGAAAGAAGATTATTGATTAAAAATGAACACAAGTAACTTACCTCAAGAAACCGCTCGAAAATCCTCTCAAAAATCGCCTAATCCCGAGCTTGAAATGTTCCAAATGAAGGAAAATCGCGAACCCTTGAATTTTAATGTTCTGCCCAGCCTTTTTGCTTTTACGGTTCATTTAGCCGCTTCGGCGGTACCGCTTTTGGGATCAACCATCCGCATATACGGAAGTGACTAATGCTGACCAACCATTTCTGCTATCGCAAATCCCACTTTTGCGGGTGCGCATCTGCGCAAATCGTCCACTTCTGCGAACCAGCCTCCCCAAGCTCTCTTCCGCTTTTGTGATACTCCACGCACAGGTGCGAGTCCGCACCTGCGGAATTCTTTCCGCACCTGTGATACATCTAAGGCCATACCATATCATGATTCTACGACACTCCAGCCGCACCTGCAGCATCGCACCTGCGGCCAACCCTTCGCAGGTGCAATCATACCAGAGAACTCTCAGCTTCAACAATGCACTAAGTCCCATTTTCGATCCGTTAACCACTCGAAATCAAGCCGAAGCCCCCGGGACCTCAATCAAACATATCAACAAGTCCTAAAACACAATACAAACTTAGTTGAGCCCTCAAATCACCTCAAACAACATCAGAAATACAAATCGCACCCCTATTCAAGCCTATTGAAACTAAGGAAATTCCAACTTCTACAAACAACGCTGAAACATACCAAATCACGTCGGATTGACCCCAAATTTTGCAAACAAGTCATATACGACACCACCGACCTGCTCCAACTCTCGGAACCCCTATCCAAGCCCAGTAACCATAAAGTCCACTCTCGTTCAAACTTCTAAAAATCTAACTTCCGTCATTTCAATTCTGATTCAACTATAGACCTCCAAATCACAATCTGGACACACTCCTAAGTCCAAAATCACCCAACGGAGTTAACGGAACCATCAAAACTCCATTTCGGAGTTATTTACACATAAGACAACATCCGGTTAACCTTTTCAACTTAAGCTTCTAACTTTGCGACTAAGTGTCTCAGTTTTTTCCGAAATCTCTACAGACCGAACCGACTACCCTGGCAAGTCACATAACAACTATAAGGTATAAAATGAGAAGTAAATAGGGGAACGGGGCTACAATTCTCAAAATGACTGGTCGGCTCGGTACAGTATCCCGGGATGACACGTTTAGAAATTACCTATGTAAGTGAGAAGTGTTAGCCGCTTCTAGGAGAATTTTGCAAGGACAGTTCTCTACGGACTTATGAAACCAGGCAGTGTTCATAGCTGAAACGAACACAACAATGAGAACCAAAGACGGCTAAGGGTTGGTGGTGTGACTTCAGTTGTCTAGTTATACACCCAATTTCGACAGTTCAAAAATATCAAATCTATCGATTGGTTGAGTATATCCGACATAAGTTCACTACGAAAAGTTCAAAGGGAAACCTACTTTTGCAGATGCGATTAATCCTTCCTTGTAAATCACATAGTTTTTCATGCATATTTTCGTGATATAGCCATTCCCCATTCATGTGGGGGATTCTTGGGTTTAAGCTTCTTAGAGCTTAAAAGAGGGTGAATGGGAAATGGAGGAAAAAATAAATTTTTTATTTTCCCTCTTGACAAAGGGACATTGTCCCATAACGGAAGAGGAAAAGACTTTTGATGGGTATATATACAATTTCTCTTCTTCTAGCTCTTAAAAAGTGAAGAAGAAGGCAAGCCTCGCGCCATCGTCGTCGTCGCTCGCTCGGCTCGGCTTCGGCTTCGGATTCCGATTTTGTCAATGATCAATTGATTGATTTTTGGGCAAAATTTATTTGTTAATATTATGATTAACGTAATATTATTTCAATACAAATTAGCAGTTCTTTTTAATTCGCGTTTTGATTTTCGTTTTTGTTTTGCGTAATAGCCATTTACGTAATGGCCTTTTACGTGAACACTCATAATAGACATTCTGAAGAGTTGCACCTCTTGGGTTAAACTCAATATGTTGGCTATAAATAGCAGACTATTCTCTCTGATTTCTTTAATAAAATTCTAATTTCTCCTTCTTCTTCCTGCACTGTTTTAACAGAAAAGAAAGCAGTAACTGTGATTAACTACTGTTCTTTGCATTCGCTCTCACTGGAGTTTGAAGTACCGCTAAACCAATGAGGTTATCCATTCTATTCTAGGAGAAAATAATCCAAAGCGTCGGTTACTAAGAGGAGATTAAGTTTCTTAAGGACACACTGTGAATTTAGTAGGCTCAGATTGATTCCGCTCTTCTGCATTTTTTATTGTACATTATTTCAATTTTTTGAATATATTTTCGAATATAGAATAGTAACAGTCATACTTGTTAATAGAGATCGCACGGGGCTGAAAATAAAGAATAATTTTCTCCGTCGCATTATTCATTTTTTAAACTGTTTCGCTTATTTTTTTTCTCATTATCTACAACTGCATCGAGTCAAACAAATAGCTAGTGGCCCTTGAAAAATATTAATTTAATTTTTTAATATGAGAATCAATTTTTTGTTCAAACAGTAATATCTATAGTTATGCATTTCCGGAGTGCCAAAAGCAAGCATAATATGATATGAACATAAACTCTCAGGGTATGAACTCTCAGAAAGAGGCTTGCTCAACTTAAATGAGATATGATATCTCCTCCTTAAATAACATTATATCTCTTTTTCCCAAACACGTGAAAATTTATTGATTGTCACGAGTGATATTAGAATACATTATTTACTCTACTTATTTTGATACCATAATAAACTATGGGGTGATTTGTTAGATTTAGAATTTTAGCTTTATTGGTTCAATATTTATAATTCGTAGCATCGAACATATTATATGTTTAAAGTCATGGGTTTATATTTAGATATTATTAGGAGTATAGTTTTAGTGAATTTTTATATTTAAATTTATACCTCGTTGTAATGACCCGCTAGGTCATCTCATGTGTTGAAACTTAATTTTGTGATCCAAAGCCTTAAAAATCATATTTTAGCCTTCCTCAATTTTCATGCGCAGTCCAGGAGTCTTTCCAAAAAGCTTTTATGATAAAAACTGATAAAAATAAAAAAATTTGTCTAAAAACCTCATTTTAGTTGACTTCAGTCAACATTTTTGGTAAACAAACCTGAATTCGTATTTTGACGGTTTTGGTGGGTCCAAATCATGATTTGGGACTTGGACGTATGCCCGGAATCGAAATTGGAAGTCCCTAGCCCGAGATATCAGACTTTGTCAAAATTTGGAAGTTAAAGGCTTAATGAAATGGAAATGTTTGACCAGTGTTTGACTTTTTAGATATTGGATCCGTATTTTGGTTTCGGAACCCGGTATAGGTCCAATACCATTTTTGTGACTGATTTGTGAAATTTGGTGAGAAACAGAGTTGGTTTGACATGATTCGGACACCCGATTGTGAAAAAAGCGTTTCAAAGTTTTCTTGAAAATTTCATATGATTTTGTGTTAAATTCGTAGTCCTAGGTGTTATTTTTGTGTTTTTATCAAGCGAGCAAGTTTGTATGATATTTTTAGACTAGTGTGCACTTATGGGTTAGAGCCCCGAGGACTCGGGTGCGTTTCAGATAGGCTACGAAGTGAAATTTCACTTGGAGAGGTTGCTGGTGTTTCAGATTTTGTTGCAGATGTGAGATCAGACATCACATTTGTGATATCTGAAGGGTTCGCATTTGCGAGCTTCTCATCGAAATGGCAAAGAGAAACTGGGCCACACAGATTTCGTACTTGCAAAGCATCCTTCGCATTTGCGAAGTAAGTCTGGGGATTTTTCTCTCACTCTTCAAATTTTCAAAACCTAAAACTGCAGAGGCAATTTTTGCAAGACCGTTTCTTCCCCAAATAATTGGTAAGTGATTCTAACCTATCTCCTTTCAATATTTCACTACATTTCAGAAGATTTCAACCTAAAATCTAAGGTTTCCATTGTGGAATTGGGGGTTTTGGGTAGAAACTAGGGATTTGATAAATTGGGGATTTAGACTCAAATTGACGCAGGATTCCCAAACTAATTATATAACTGATGAGTGGTGATTTTACCACTCATTCTAGTCTCTTTTCTTTAGTTTTTATGTCCTTCACCTATCATATGAGGTCGTTTATGGTGTGTATTGTCAGATTTTCAGGTAAATGATTCCATGAAGTGATTTGAATTCAATTTCAGTGGAATTGAGCAAAAAAGGGTGAAAACCATGCAAAACTCCCCTGTGATTCCGCATCTGCGGAAGATTGGTCGCAGAACCGACCCCGCTTCTGCGTGAATAGGCCGCATCTGCGTTGATTAGTGACTTTGCAAGAAACGGCATCCGCGGTTAGATTTCCGCTTCTACGGTTGCGCATCTGCGGTGACAGAGTTTATTTGATATTTCGCTTCTGCGATAAGATGTACGCTTATGCGGAGCCGCGC
Source organism: Nicotiana attenuata (assembly GCF_001879085.1). Taxonomy (NCBI): domain Eukaryota; kingdom Viridiplantae; phylum Streptophyta; class Magnoliopsida; order Solanales; family Solanaceae; genus Nicotiana; species Nicotiana attenuata. Next base: position 22,151 of record NW_017675852.1, read on the forward strand.
CTGCGAGGATTCTTCCGTAGGTGCGGTAAACGGGCATCAGACCTGGGCAGTTTAGGCATTTCACATTGTCACGACCCAAACTCCGCACTGGTCGTAGTGGCGCCTCTCGTGAAGACGAGGCTAGCCAACTAACCCAACTCGTCTTTGCAAAAATAGATTAAACATGAATGAACAATTTAAATATGACTTAATAATATTAATTAGCGGAAATGCAACCCAACACAGCCCTAATCGGGGTGTCACAAGTCACGAGCATCTATCAGAAAGTAAATCCACTACAAGGTCTAATATATACAAAACCGGAATAACGAACAAAGAGAGAGAAATGGTGCTGCGAATGCCGGAAGTCACCTCTTTAACTCATATAACCCTGCCTCTGATCAGCCAAAACCCGCTACCAGGTGAATGGGTACCTGCATCTGCACACGAGGTGCAGGGAGTAAAGTGAGTAGTCCAACTCAGTGAGCAATAAGAGTAAATAACAACTGAGCAGTAAGAAATTACGTAAAGCAAACCATCATACTATATGGAAGCAGGGTACAATCCTCTGAGAAAACAGTGAAGCGGTGAAATCTTTAGAAATATTTTTGGCTCAGTTTAAATCTCTTTGAAAACGATCTTTTCAACGGTTACGAAATGATTTCAGACAGTTAGTGCCGATAAGCACAAAAATCCGCCCCTCGGGCACACATACCATGGTATAACAGGTAAAAAGACAAGTAAATATGCAAAATGAGCACATAAAAGTTCGCCCCCCGGGCAATATCTCAAACAGTACCAGCCCATCGGGCTCACTCTCAGAACACTCTCAGAACATTATCAGCCCCTCGGGCTCAGTATCAGTCACTCAGCATAGTATCAGCCCCTCGGGCTCACTCTCAAATCATATGGGTACCCGCGCTCACTGTGGGTGTGCAGACTCCGGAGGGGCCCCTTACGGCCCAAGCGCTATATCAACATAAGGCCTGAAAGCCTCCTCACATCACACATAATGCCTGAAAGCATCCTCAAATCACACTAAAGGCCTGAAAGCCTTCTCACATCACGCTCAAGGCCTGAAAGCCTTCTCACATCACACTCAAGTCCTGAAAGCCTTCTCACATCACACTCAAGGCCTGAAAGCCTTCTCACATCACTCATAAGCCACCTCGTGGCATATAATATATCTCAGGCCCTCGGCCTCACTCAGTCCAGAAAACATCATAAGCCCCTCGGGCATCAATAAAATAATAGTGCTCAGCCCAAACAACAGTGGAAATATCATAGAAGTCTCAAGATTCAGTTAAAAAGGCTGAGTTTGTAAAACAGTATAATCAACGGACTGAGTTCAAGCAGTATATCAAAATAGTAAGGAAACAATGATAAAAATCCACCAAGGTGTCAAGTAATCGGCATGAAGACCAAAATATGGCAATAAGCCCAAATCATGATAATAACAAGTAAGTTTCAGTCAAATACGCGGTAAAATCATCAATCGGGACGGACCAAGTCACAATCCCCAATGGTGCTCTACCCCACGCTCGCTATCCGGCGTGCAAGTCACCTCAATATAGCACTACGATGTGCAATCCGGAGTTTCAAACCCTCAGGATATCATTTACAATCATTACTAACCTTGAACCGGCTAAATCTCTAGCTCGCGACGCCTTTGCCTCTCGAATAGGTCTCCACGCGCGTCGAATCTAATGAAAATCAGAACGAATACGTCACAATATGCTAAGGGAACAAAGCCCAAGCGAAAATAATCGAAAAATATCGAAAATCCCGAAATTAGCAAAATCCGAGCCCCGGGCCCACTTCTCGAAACTCAGAAATTTTCACATCAACGGGTTCCTTATCTCGCCACGAGTTCATACATACCAAAAGTTCTCAAATCCGACCTCAAATTGTCTTTCAAATCCCTAAATCAAATTTCAAAATCTCAAGCCCTAGTTCATCAATTTTAGGCTTAATTTCCATGAATTTCTAGGTGGATTTCACAATATAATCTAGTTTTAAGACCAAGATTCTTACCTCAAGTCGATTCCTCTTGAATCCCTCTTTCATCTCCTCCAAAAATCTCCAAAAACGAACATCCATGGGTGAAAATAGACCCAAAATCGCGGACAAGGTGACTTAAAAACATTCTGCCCAGGTCTTTACTCTTCACAATCGCGGAAAATGCTTTGCTATCACGAAGAACAACTTTTCTCAGCCCATAATTTGCCCTTCGCGATCGCGGACAATGCTTCGCGATCGCGAAGAACAATTCCCAGCTCTTCCGGATAGCCTCCAGTATAATGGTCATAACTTTTTGCACATAACTCCAAATAACAAATGGTTTGATGTTCTGAAAACCAGACACAAAGGGTTATAATTTCATATGTTGCTTCCTGACTCCTTATACATTGCGAGATATAGTCTTCCAAAGTCAGCCTTGTGTATTAGAGACCTTCCCGGACAGCCTATAGTGTAACCACCATAACTTTTTGTACACAACTTTAAATTCCAATTAATTTACAATTCGGAAAACTAGATACAAAGGGCTACAACTTTTACTTTTGGATCATCTCCAAATTCCTTATAGATTGTGAGATATAAGCTTCCAAAGTGGGATCAGCGCAACAGAATATTTGTTCTCCCCGATCGCGAAGCACTGTACGCGATCCCGAAGCACTGACAATTGTTTTGCATTTTACTCATCGCGATCGCGTCCGATTTCCCGCGATCGCATAGAACACTGCGGTAGCCAAAAACCAGCAGCTAAAAATAGCTTAGAAATGGTCCGGAACCACCCCGAAACTCACCCGAGGCCCCCGGGACCTCAACCAAACATGCCAACCAATCCTAAAACATCATTCAAACTTGTTCCAATCTTCGGAACGCTCAAAACAACATCAAAACACAAATTTTTCATCGGATTCAACCTTAGAAATTTCAAAAACTCTAAAAACACATTTTCGATCAAAAAGTCTACCAAACCTCGTCCGAATGATCTGAATCTTTGCACGCACATCCCAAATGATATAACGGAGCAACTGCAACTCTCGGAATTCCATTCCGACCCCAATATCAAAATCTCGCCTATCAACCGGAATTTGCCGAAATACTAACTTCGCCAATTCTAGCCTAATTCTACACTGGACCTCCAAAACCAATTCCGATTACGCTCCTAAGTCATAAATCACCCAACGAAGCTAACCAAATCATAAAAATTCCGATCCGAGCTCATATACAAATAAGTCAACTCTTGGTCAAACCTTTCAAATTCAAAGTTTTCAACTGAGATTGTTCTTTCAAATTCATACCGGTTTCCGTAAAAACCAAAACCAACGATCTACATCAGTCATAATACATCATACGGGGCAAGTCATGCCCAAGAGCTGGCGATCAAAGTGCAAAAGCTCAAAATGACCTGTCGGGTCGTTACATCCTCCCCCACTTAAACACACGTTCGTCCTCGAACGTACCCAGAGTTGTTCTAGAAGCCAACCAATAGGTGAATAACCTTACCAGACATATACCCGGGGGTAATCCCACGTCACCCTATCTCATATAGGTTCGATAACATAATATAGCTAAAATTTCACAATCCATCCTAGTCCATAAACCATATAAGCACATTTCTGCTTCTAAAATCCTCAATGCTTTCAAAAGTCTCACATTTATACTACGAATGAGTCCCAAACAAGGTGTAACAAACCGTATCTGCCATTTCAAGCACAATCACCTAATATACCGCATAACTCAAACACTCGCGGGGATAACATATATTCACAGCAGTTGCACCTAACCACCGAATACCGATAGTAAACCTCTTAACAACTCAAGTCTCATTCCAACACTTCCACATACTGCAATTGATAAAGGAAAGACGCAATAAATCATAACCATTTCTCAGATCGACCATCCATAAGGCTACTTCTCCTTTGGCAAGGACCATAGCAAATTTCTGAGCCGAACCTCGATATTTATCCATCAAACAAGCTAAGATCAAATCCATTCGTATTCATTAATGATCCCAACGATCTCCTCTAGTCCAACACACCACTTTGGCGGCACGACACATCAATAGAGGCCTAAGCCACAACTAGCATAATACACGCACCAATAAGCAACGATCTGAACATGCTCAAATCATGGAAATGACTCAAATGAAAGAGTTGTACCTCAAGCTCACCCTCGTACCACCACAACGCAGGGCTGAGAACCCCCCTCACATCATAGACTAGGACACACGAATCTAACCCGCAAGGTCATATCTCCACACAGCTTCGCTACAATGCGCGATCCTATCCAAACACTGCTCCACATGGGACACTATGCTCGAAATTGACAACCACGCACAATTTGACGTCTGGAACCAAAGCAAATCATTACACCCACGGTGAAACAAGTAACATATACCACGCAAACCCGATAGTACGTAACTGATACACCATTCATCGAGCAACACCCGATTACTCTTCCCGCTCGACTTCCACTATGAACCCCATTAGAACCGCACCATATGTGCCCATAACAAATAAATCATAATGTCTCGCAACATAGAAAGGCAACTCATAGATCTCCCCAGATCACTAATAAGCTCAATAACGGTCGAATCGACCTATCCCTCAACAATACAATTCGGGGCCAACCAAGCCGACTCGAGCTAGAACACGCATCCACATTGGCCTGCCAACGAACTCCTTACCAAGGAAGCCTGAAGCTGCTCCTTCCACTACCATAACTCTTGCCGGAGCCATACGATACGGTGCCCGACATCAAATAAATACCGAAATCCACAACCTCACCTGGCGACATGCCCGACCACAAGGAACGCTTCCGGAAAGTCCCTCAACATTGGAACTGAATCAATGGTAGAAACCTCTGCACTGACATCCATCACGAAGGCCCAATTAAGAAAAGCAATCCTTCCCAGCCGTCCGCTGGGTCTATGAAATATAAACCACTCCACTAGAACATAATCCGACGCACCTCGCCACTCAACCTTTGGCATTTCCAACCTAGCCCATAGCGCAATAGTCCAGAATAACCCAACACTGAGACGATCAGTCTAAATCCCCAACATCACATCCAAAATCTAACATACCAAGCAAAGAAAGATCCACTCGGGCCTCCAAATCTCGGTAGTCACTACACCGTGCTGCTACACACGATCTACAATCACAACATAGCCTGAATGTGAGAACTTTCGTCTCCACGTCCATACGGAACATGAATCACCATATCCTATCCCAATTTCGCCGTCCGAATATATGCCACACCTCTAATACCCAATCATTCCACGATAGATACTCTAAAATTTCCCTGTGCCCCCAAGCAAACCCGAATATCACCAGTCGATCTAAAAAGAAGGTGCCGCAATACTACTGAAATGCTATCAACTTAATCACATTGCCCTTTTACTAAAACATAGACTCTCGTCAAATCATTTCCAATTAGCAGTACTATTTCCTTAATCAACTGAGGCTACCCGCTGCCTAAGAGTTTTATGAACTTCCTTTCAGAACTGAACTGTAACTCATCTAGCCAAGAACTCCCACCGATCCCATAATTAATATAGAAAATACCACAAGTCTTGCCATCTTGCACTGAAAACTCAGTTTCTATCCATAAGTACAACTTGGAAGCCTCCAATTATTGCATGTAGAGTTTTGAACACAATAGGACCATTCTCTAGAGTCATCCACACTACTCAAACCGTGGTTAGATTGATTAAACGAACCGAACAACTTGTGCTTCATTAGCACTCCGACACTGCAGAATGTGACCCCTTTCAAATATACGAAGCAACTTCCTGCCCTATGCACCGAGCATTCCTTACCAACCACAACTCCAGTCATTCCCCGATTCTCATACGCCCATAAAACATAACATAGCCTTTATTGAAATTTCCTTTACTCGAGCCATAACTGATTCACAAATGCGCCTCGAACTGGGACCATTAGAGCACATAACCGTGCAATCAACTATTCAATAGCGGACTCCCCCACTTGGCTCAAAGCCAAGGTCAAACACGCACCATAACTCATAACGCATAAGCTTTATTGCTGCCATAATACCATAGTGAGATTAACTCAATCCTTCATAAGCTCGTGGAACACAGACCATCTGGTACTTCATATCTTCTCTCGTATTTACTCTCATAACAATTAAACCTACTCTCTTAAGCGACCCAAATTAAATTCACATATATATTTCACTTGTAAATGTGATGTTTTAACAAACAACATAAAGATCACACAACTCCAAAACACTTTGCAGGAGATAACCCACCTGCTTCGCCTTAACTAACATTTATGTATACCTTCCACCATCATAAACTATACGCAGTCACTTAGTCTTCCTAAGTCCGAACTCATACCGCAACATGAATTTTTTTTTTACTTCACTCACAACTGGGAAACATGAAAAGATTCCTCACACGCCTATAACTCGGGGCTATACCTCGAATCAAGATGGAATTCAAGCACCTAATAGTACTTCAATCCTCCAGCAGACCCTTCTTGTCGTTTCCAAATCATATGAATACATCTCGCAGTACTAACATACTCATCACATAGTTACTCAACCGTCACTTCCACTAATAGGGACAATACCGAACATAGAAGTTCAAAACACTTACTCACAACGATCAACACCTCAGTGCTCAAGCCATAGGCAGAGATCCGGCCTCAAGTCCTCCAGACTGGCCCACTATAAACTCATAAAGATCACGTCTCGCCCCTCGATCGGGGAATCACAGGCCATCAAGGCACATCTAATTTTGAGCGCTCATGTGCGCATACAAGCGCGTTGAAAGAATTTCAAGAGTTACATTTCAAGCTAAATCAAGGACGCACGATAAGAATTCCAAGAATGTGAAGTTTTCCTAAAGGTTCTGCAGCCTCTCGAGGAGAAATACAGACGTCTCCGTACTACTCCGCGAGACTCTACTAAACCTGCTCATGACTCGTGAGACCTAATAACCTAGGCTCTGATACCAACTTTTCACGACCCAAACCCTGCACTGTTCGTAATGGCGCCTCTCGTGAAGACGAGGCCAGCCAACTAACCCAACTCGTCTTTGCAAAAATAGATTAAACATGAATAAACAGTTTAAATATGGCTTAATAATATTAATTAGCGGAAATACAACCCAACACAGCCCTAATCGGGGTGTCACAAGTCACGAGCATCTATCAGAAAGTAAATCCACTAAAACGTCTAATATATACAAAACTGGAATAACAAACAAAGAGAGAGAAATGGTGTTGCAAACGCGGGCAGTCACCTATTTAACTCATATAACCCTGCCTCTGATCAGGAAAAACCCGCTACAGGGTGAATAGGTACCTGCATCTGCACACGAGGTGCAGGGAGTAAAGTGAATACTCCAACTCAGTGAGCAATACGGGTAAATAACAACTGAGCAGTAAGAAATTACGTAAAGCAAACCATCATACTAAATGGAAGCAGGGTATAATCCTCTGAGAAAACAGTGAAGCGGTGAAATATTTAGAAATATTTTTGGCTCAGTTTAAATCTCTTTGAAAATGATCTTTTCAACAGTTACGAAATGATTTCAGACAGTTAGTGTCGATAAGCACAAAAATCCGCCCCTCGGGCACAAATACCATGGTATAACAGGTAAAAAGACAAGTAAATATGCAAAATGAGCACATAAAAGTTTGCCCCTCGGGCAATATCTCAAACAGTACCAGCCCCTCGGGCTCACTCTCAGAACAACCTCAGAACAGTATCAGCCCCTCGGGCTCAGTATCAGTCACTCAGCATAGTATCAGCCCCTCGGGCTCACTCTCAAATCATATGGGTACCCGCGCTCACTGTGGGTGTGCAGACTCCGGAGGGGCCCCTTACGGCCCAAGCGCTATATCAACATAAGGCCTGAAAGCCTCCTCACATCACACATAAGGCCTGAAAGCCTCCTCACATCACACTCAAGGCCTGAAAGCCTTCTCACATCACGCTCAAGGCCTGAAAGCCTTCTCACATCACACTCAAGTCCTGAAAGCCTTCTCACATCACACTCAAGGCCTGAAAGCCTTCTCACATCACTCATAAGCCACCTCGTGGCATATAATATATCTCAGGCCCTCGGCCTCACTCAGTCCAGAAAACATCATAAGCCCCTCGGGCATTAATAAAATAATAGTGCTCAGCCCAAACAACAGTGGAAATATCATTAAAGTCTCAAGATTCAGTTAAAAAGGCTGAGTTTGTAAAACAGTATAATCAACGGACTGAGTTCAAGCAGTATATCAAAATAGTAAGGAAACAGTGATAAAAATCCACCAAGGAGTCAAGTAATCGGCATGAAGCCCAAAATATGGCAATAAGCCCAAATCATGATAATAACAAGTAAGTTTCAGTCAAATACGCGATAAAATCATCAATCGGGACGGACCAAGTCACAATCCCCAACGGTGCTCTACCCCACGCTCGCTATTTGGCGTGCAAGTCACCTCAATATAGCACTACATGTGCAATCCGGGGTTTCAAACCCTCAGGATATCATTTACAATCATTACTCACCTCAAACTAGCTAAATCTCTAGCTTGCGACGCCTTTGCCTCTCGAATCGGCCTCCACGCTCGTCGAATCTAACCAAAATCAAAACGAATACGTCACAATATGCTAAGTGAACAAAGCCCAAGCGAAAACAATCGAAAAATATCGAAAATCCCGAAATTAGCAAAACCCGAGCCCCGGGCCCACTTCTCGAAACTCAGAAATTTTAACATCAACGGGTTCTTTATCTCGCCACGAGTTCATACATACCAAAAGTTCTCAAATCCGACCTCAAATTGTCCTTCAAATCCCTAAATCAAATTTCAAAATCTCAAGCCTTAGTTCATCAATTTTAGGCTTAATTTCCATGAATTTCTAGGTGGATTTCACGATATAATCGAGTTTTAAGACCAAGATTCTTACCTCAAGTCGATTCCTCTTGAATCCCTCTTTCATCTCCTCCAAAAATCTCCAAAAACGAGCAGCCATGGGTGAAAATAGACCCAAAATCGCGGACAAGGTGACTTAAAAACATTCTGCCCAGGTATTTACTCTTCGCGATCGCGGATAATGCTTTGCGATCGCGAAGAACAACTTTTCTCAGCCCATAATTTGCCCTTCGCGATCACGGACAATGCTTCGCGATCGCGAAGAACAATTCCCAGCTCTTCCGGATATCCTCCAGTATAATGGTCATAACGTTTTTCACACAACTCCAAATGACAAATGGTTTGATGTTCTGAAAACCAGACACAAAGGGCTATAATTTCATATGTTTCTCATTTCCTGACTCCTTATACATTGAGAGATATAGTCTTCCAAAGTCAGCCCTGTGTATTAGAGACCTTCCCGGACAGCCTATAGTGTAACCACCATAACTTTTTGTACACAACTTGAAGTTCCAATTAATTTTCAATTCGGAAAACTAGAGAGTAGAGACAAAGGGCTACAACTTTTATTTTTGGATCATCTCCAAATCCTTATAGATTGTGATATAAAAGCTTCCAAAGTGGGATTAACGCAACAGAATATTTGTTCTCCGCGATCGCGAAGCACTGTACGCGATCGCGAAGCACTGGCAATTTTTTTGCATTTTACTCATCGCGATTGCGTCCGATTTCCCGCGATCGCATAGGACACTACTATAGCCAAAAACCAGCAGCTAAAAATAGCTTAGAAATGGTCCGGAACCACCCAGAAACTCACCCGAGGCCCCCCGGGACCTCAACCAAACATGCCAACCAATCCTATAACATCATTCAAACTTGTTCCAATCTTCGGAACGCTCAAATCAACATCAAACCACAAATTTTTCATCGGATTCAACCTTAGAAATTTCAAAAACTCTAAAAACACATTTTCAATCAAAAAGTCTACCAAACCTCGTCCGAATGATCTGAAACTTTGCACACACATCCCAAATGACATAACGGAGCAACTGCAACTCTCGGAATTCCATTCCGACCCCTATATCAAAATCTCGCCTATCAACCGGAATTCGCCGAAATACTAACTTCGCCAATTCAAGCCTAATTCTACACCGGACCTCCAAAACCAATTCCGATCATGCTCCTATGTCATAAATCATCCAACGAAACTAACCAAATCATAAAAATTCCGATCCGAGCTCATATACAAATAAGTCAACTCTGGGTCAAACCTTTCAAATTCAAAGTTTTCAACTGAGATTGTTCTTTCAAATTCATACCGGTTTCCGTAAAAACCAAAACCAATGATCTACATCAGTCATAATACATCATACGGGGAAAGTCATGCCCGAGAGCTGGCGATCAAAGTGCAAAAGCTCAAAATGACCGGTCGGGTCGTTGCACACATGTTCTCAATTCCAAACCCACAAATACTCGTCCTAGCAAATCTTTGGCATAATCTTTGGCTTATTTTCAGTTCCAAACACTAGAGAGAACAAGGTTGGAAGCTAGGGTTTGCACACACACTTTGGTCTTGAAGATTTGAAGCTTTTGGTTGAGAATTTATTACCCATTTATGTTTATTTCTTCATTTTCTTGATTTTTATTGTATAACTAAGTGTGTAGTATGTTATCCAACACTTGAATCTTGTTTATGGGAATATTCATATTTAAAGTGTATTTTAAATACCTTGTTGTGCTTATGTATTGAATGATTTTTATCCTTTTATGAAGTGAGTTATTGTTTCTTTAATTATTCTTGTTCTTTAATGTTTCCAAAGGGATTAGCTAACCCTAGGACTCGCCCATCAACTCCGAATTAATTTTGGGAAAGATTATTTGGGGTTGGGAAAGATTAATTAACAAGAACTTGAGGCTTTAACCCTAATTTTATAGATTCTACCTAGGGATAGGATTCAACTACTTGTAGCCATATCCGGGTGTGCTTAATCTCTTAATTGTTTTAGGGATAATTCAATTAGGAAGTCTTGTTAGTCTTTGGAAGAAGCTAATATAGAATTATTACCCGTGGCTAATTGACATAAACTCGCTCATATTTGTAAAATCGTGAAATACATTGAATCGTTACTTGAGTGTAATTCCCAATGCATCCATACTTGTAGCCATTGATCATTTTACTTGCTTTCTAGGTTAGTTTACATTTTCGCATTTAGATATAAATATTTTCTCAAATCAATTCTATGTGTTTGGCATTGCATAACAAGTGATAATTCTCTTACATTCCTAATCGCCTACATATTGTTCTCTGTGGGATTCGACCCCGACTCATAGTTGGGTAAATTATATTGCATGCGATCGTGTCTATTTACTTTTTAGTGGTGGATTTGGACATCATCAATAACCAGGCTCGGGGTGATTGGGTAATTGGGTTTTGGTCCGAATTTTGAGTCTGGACCATGCGGGCCTGGGTGTTAACTTTTTTAATAATGGCCTAAATTGAATTCTTGCAATCATGGGTAGTTCCTAAGGCTTAATTTGAATTGTTTGGTCGGAAATTTGCTAGATTCTATTGGTTCGGAGGCTCATTGGAGAGGTAAAGGCATTGTTGAGCTTTGAGTTTGGCCGTTGGAGCAAGGTAAGTGTCGTGGTTAAATTTGGCTTGGGGGATTAGGACTAAATTGCCTATTTGCTACGTTTTTGAATGTTGGGTACGACGTATAGGTGAGGCGACGAGTACCTATGCGTTGTTGTCGGGTTATAGCATGCAGGTGGGTCTTATTCTTGTAATTGTTGCTTTCGTTGATCATATTATCCATGCTTAGACTAGTAAATTGTTATGTTGATCGTTCTAATCATGTTTACGGACTTTTGATTATAATTGAATATTGATTAAGAGCGGTTGGCAGAGATTTATATTTGGGAGATCGTTCGTCTTCACGGGGTGCCCGTGTCTATAATTTTTGATCAAGGTACGCAGTTCATCTTGCATTTCTGGAGGGCAGTTTAGCGTGAGTTGGGCACGCGGGTTGAGTTGTGCACAACATTTCATCCTCAAACGGACGGAGGGCAGCCCGAGCGCACTATTCAGATATTAGAGGATATGCTCCGCACTTGTGTTATAAAATTCGCAGGTTCATAAGATCAGTTCTTGCCGCTAGCGGAGTTTGCCTACAACAACAACTATCAGTCGAGCATTCAGATGGTTTGAGCGGGGCGAGGCTCAGTTGTTGGGTACAGACTTAGTAAAGGATGCCTTGGATAAGGTCAAGATTTTCAGGATCAACTTCGCACAGCTCAGTCCAGGCAAAAGAGTTATGCCAACCGTAGATTTGTGATGTTTCATTCATGGTCGGAGAAAGAGTGTTGCTCCGGGTGTCACTCATGAAGGGTGTGATGAGGTTCGGATGGAAGGGTAAATTGAGCCCTAGGTATATCAGGCCTTTTGAGATTCTTGAGCGAGTGGGAGAAGTGGCCTACAGGCTCGTGTTTCCACCTGGTTTATCAGCAGTTCATCCGGTGTTCCATGTGTCCAAGCTCCTGAAGTATCATAGCAATCCATCCCACGTGTTAGACTTCAACACTATCCAGTTGGAGAAGGATTTAACCTACGAGGAGAAGTTGGTGGATATTCTAGCCCTGCAGGTTTGTCAGTTAAGATCGAAGAGTTATCCTTCATTTAGAGTGTAGTAGAGAGGTCAGCCCATTGAGGCAGCTACCTAGGAGTCCAAGTCAAACTTAAGGAGTAGATATCCCCACCTTTTCACCAGTCCAGGTACTTTTTTATGACCGTTCGAGGAAGAACGATTGTTTTAGAGGCGGAGGATGTGATGACTCGCTAGATCATCTCATGTTTTAAAACTCAATTCTGTTATCCGAAGCCTTACAAATCATGTTTTAGCCTTCCTCGATTTGTGTGCGCAGTCCGGGCACCTTTCTGGAAAGCTTTTATGTTAAAAAGCTAATAAAAACAAAATATTTTGCCTAAAAACCTCATTTGAGTTTAATTTAGTCAACATTTTTGGTAAACAGACCCGATTCGTGTTTTGATGGTTCCGGTGGGTTCGTATTGTGATTTGGGACATGGGCGTATTCCCGAAATCAAAATCGGAAGTCCCTAGAATGATATATCATACTTTGTCGAAATTTGAAAGTTAAAGGCTTAATGAAATGGAAATGTTTAACCGATGTTTGACTTTTTGGATATCTGGTTTGTATTTTTGTTCCGGAACCTGGTATACATCCAATACTATATTTGACTTGTCTGTGAAATTTGGTGAGCAACGGAGTTTGTTTGAGATGATTCGGACGTCCAGTTGTGAAAATAGGAGTTTTAAAGTTTTCTTGAAAATTACGTATGATTCGGTGTTCAATTCGTAGTTCTAAGTGTTATTTCGGTGTTTTGATCAAGTGACCAAGTTTGTATGATGTTTTTAGACTAGTGTGAACTTTTGGTTTAGAGCCCCGAGGATTCGGGTGAGTTTCGGATAGGCTACGGAGTGAAATTTGACTTGGAGAGGTTGCTGGTGCTTCAGATTTTGTTGCAGGGCTCTGATTTCGCATTTGCGAGCATCGCATTTGCGACCTCTGAAGGGTTCGCATTTGCGAGCTTCTCATCAAAAATGCGAAGAGAATCTGAACCACACATGTTTCACATTTGCGAAGTAAGTCTAGGGAAGGATTCTTCGCATTTGCGAAGATATGGGTCGCATTTGCGATCCTCAGATGCCGCATTTGCGAACATTTTGTTCGCATTTCCGAAAGGTGCAGAAATGTGGGAGTTTCGCATTTGTGAAGTTTTTCTCGCATTTGCAAAGCCCAGGTCGCTTTTGCGACATCTGTAGCTCGGTAAAAATGACTTAGACGAGATTTTTCTCTCATTCTTCAAAATTTCAAAACCTAAAACCTTAGAGGCAATTTTTCCAAGACTCCTTCTTCCCCAAATCATTGGTATGTGATTATAACCTATCTCCTTTCAATCTTTCACTATATTTCACAAGATTTCAACCTAAAATCTAAGTTTTCATGGTGGAATTGGTGGTTTTTGGGTAGAAATTAGTAATTTAATAAATTGGGGATTTAGGCTTCAAATTGAGGTCGGATTCCGAAATTAATTATATAACTAGGCTCGGGGGTGAATGGGTAATCAGGTTTTGGTCCGAAATTCGGGTTCGGACCAAGCGAGCCCGAGTGTTGACTTTTTCAATAATGGCCTAAATTGAATTCTTGCAATCGTGGGTAGTTCCTAAGGCTTAATTGGAATTGTTTGGTTGGAAATTTGCTAAATTCTATTGGTTCAGAGGGTCGTTTGAGAGGTAAAGCCGTTGTTGAGCTTTGAGTTTGGCCGTTGGAGCGAGGTAAGTGTTGTGGTTAAATTTGGCTCGGGGATTAGGACTAAATTTCCTATTTGCTACGTGTTTGAATGTTGGGTACGACGTATAGGTGAGGTGACGAGTACCTATGCGTTGTTGTCGGGTTATAGAATGCAGGTGGGTCTTATTCTTGTAATTGTTGCTTTCGTTGATCATATTATCCATGCTCAGACTAGTAAATCGTTATGTTGATCGTTCTTATCATGTTTACGGGCTTTTGATTATAATTGAGTATTGATTCAAAGTTGAGGTTGGTATTGTGGAACCAAATGTGGAAGTAAGACTTGTTCTTGCGATTTCTATCTCCCTTTTGTCATTGTTCATACTTTTGTGAGGGAGAGTGTTAATGCAGGAATGGTGATGCCGTGCCATATTCTAAGTGTTAATGCACGAAAGGTGATGCTGTGCCACGTTGTGAGTGTTAATGCATGAAGGGTGATGTCGTGCCATGTTATGAGAGAGTTAATGCACGAAGGGTGATGCCGTGCATTTTCTATTTATTCATATGGCGAGGTTGAGAGTAAAAGCACGAATGGTGATGCCGTGCATTTTAATTTACCGTGTTTACCTGTTCTTATTTTTTCAAGGTATATCGGTTGATCAAGTTCTTATTATTGTTGTGATCCCCTCAGCATGTCCCCCTCCCGATATTATTTGTCTGGTTCTTTCATTGTTGTTATTTGTACATACACCGTTATACTGCATAGGTTTATTTGTAGGTTTCTTGTCACAGCCTCGTCTCTACTTCGCCGAGGTTAGACTCGACACTTACCAATACATGGGTCGGTTGTACTGATACCGGACTCTGCACTTCCTGTGCGTACATTGGTACTGGCCCGAGCTGATCGTGAGGTTAGCTGTTGGATGCATCCGATAGGAGACCCAAGGTAGATCAATTGTCGTCCGCAGACCCTGGAGTCCCCTTCTAGACATTTTATTTTATTGTTTTTTTCATTTTGAAAATCGTTGTATTTCTTTTGGACATTTACTTGTAGTGAAATCTTAGAAGTTCGTGAATTGTGACTCCTGATCCGGGTAGTACAACACATATTGAGGTTGTTATGAATTTCTGCATTCATTTGAGCTTGTTATAGTTGATTTGCTGTTAATCAGTGAGATGTATAAGAATTGGCTTAATGATTCTCTAACGTTGGCTTGCCTAGCAAGTGAAATGTTATGCACCATCACGGTCCCAACGGTGAGAATTCCGGGTGGTGACACTTGTAGCAAAAGTATTGAGTTCAGATTAACCCCGTACAACATAGCTACATCCGCCCCTGAGATGATTTCACTTTATTACACTGTCCTCTATCATAGTTTACGATATTACATTTTTCTCCATTTTTTTTATAATAGTTCTTTTTTACCGATTTTCATTAGTGTAAAAGTTATTAATTTGACAATCATTCCCTTAACTAATATACTTTTTGTTTTGTCAACTGGGATTAATTATAGAGATATCTTTTTTGAAAATTTCCTCTTAAATTAATTAAATTACTAACAGCTCTTGTTTATGGAAAAGTGCAAAATAGGTGTCACGACCCAAAATCCACTAAGGGTCGTGATGGCGCCAGACACGCTGTCAGGAAAGCCAATACAAAGAAAGTAATTAAATTCTCGTTTTAGGACTTATTGAAATCATTTCCCTTTTTTACATTAAACAATAAATATGAAATTCACTGAAATAAGATGATGTCTTTAGCAAATTTAATATTGAACAATCTCATAACCATTCCAGAACCCGGTGTCACAAGTGCATGAGCTATCTCTCAGAAACAATATAATACAACAACTGCCCAGAATACAAATAGGACAGAAAGTAACTATAGAAATCTGAAGGAGACTCTGCTGGCTGCGGGTCGTCTCGAGAAGTGCAACTCACCTAAGTCTCCATATCAACCATTCTGCTGCGCCCACTAGGCCGCTAGAGATGCATATGCCTGTGCAACAAAAATGCACAGCAAGTGTAGAATGAGTACGAAAATAACGTGTACTCAGTAAGTATCCCGCCTAATCTCGAAGAAGTAGAGACGAGAGGTCGACTTCGACACTTACTAGTGGTCCAATAATGATAAATCAATAATGTGACAAATCGAGGATTTATATACACATGATTGTAATTCAATAGAGTGAATCAAGTAAACAATTCTTTCTTTTATGGGAAATTCCTAATTTCCTTTTTCATCATTTATACATATATTCTCAAGCCGGGAGGAAGCAATATCAACTTCAATAGATTTCAAGGCAAGCAATACAAGCATGCGCAAATCATGCCGAGACGTACGACCCGGTCCAACAATATTTAAACTGTGCACTGCCAGAGGGTCGAATGGCGCGAACCATAGATGCATCTATTTAATCTACCGAGGCGTTCAGCCCGTTCCACAATATATAAACACATTTAAACAGTAAATCAAGAACTCATCAAGGAGCAATTTATCCAAAGAAAAGTCAATTCTCTTTTAACAATTCTCGAAAGTGAAGTTTAATCTTTTTAGAAATTTATTTACCAATTCGATGTGATTTAAGCAATTCAAACTGTCAACAAGATTACAAATATTCCAAGTATAGCATGCTTTTGGCTCCTAGACTACCCGCACTTAAACATAATAGCAGCTACGCACGGACTCTCGTCACCTCGTGCGTACGTAGCCCCCACAAATAGGAGCAGATAACCAATTAACTCACTTATGGGGACAATTCCCTCTTACAAGGTTAGAAAGGAGACTCACCTCATTCCGAAGTTCCATAACCGGCATTCCACGCCCTTCCGAAGACTTAAATTGATGCATAACGCTCCAAAACTAGCCAATAATTATGCAAATCCATTAATATATGTTCAATTACTCATAATAATCCAATTTATAACAATCCCTAACCCCGATGGAAAAGTTGACCAAAAACTCCCTCGGGCCCACATGCCTGGATTCTGAAATTTTTTGAAGATAAAGTTTACCCATGACCTCACAAACTCAAATATATAATTTACTCTTATTTTCATGTCCAAAATCATGGTAAAAATCCTAAATATAAATTTCTAGGTCTTCCACCAAAATCCACAATTTTCACTAATTTCCATGCTCTAATACATATATAATCAAAGTATTTAACTCAAAACTAGTAGAAACCACTTACCTTGACATGGATTACAAAGATGGAGCTCCAAAATCACCCAAAGATCCGCTCCCATAGAGGAAATGGGGTTGAAATGAGCCAAACCCTCATTTTAAACAAAGACACTGCCCAGCCCGACCACTCGCACCTGCGGTGCATAAGCCGCACCTGCGGCCCCTGCTTCTGCGGTGCACGTGCCGCTTCTGCGGTCCCAGGCTCAGGGCCAAAAACCGCTTCTACGGTCTCCTCAGCACAGGTGGGCTCCCGCATCTGCGGTTAAAGCACCGCACCTGCGGTCACTGCACCTCTTCCCCCAAACCGCATATGTGACCCCTTGGCCACTTCTGCGGCCCCGCACCTGTGGCCAAAACCTCGCAGGTGCAGTTACACCAGATATCAGCTATCTCAATTCTTCTTTAAACTCCCAAAATTGATCCGTTAACCATCCGGAATCCATCCGAGGCCCCCGGGACCCCGACCAATCATGCCAACCAGTCCCAAAACACATTACGGACTTGCTCGACGCCTCAAATCATATCAAATAATGCTAAAATAATGAGTCGACCTCCAATCCAAGCTTTATGAACTTTAGAACTTCAAACTTCTACAATCGATGACGGAACCTGTCAAATCACGTCCGATTGACCACAAATTTTGCACACAAGTCACATTCGACATTACAGACCTACTCCAACTTCCGGAATCGGAATCCGACCCCGATTATAAAAAAGTCCACTTCCGGTCAAACTTCTCAAAAACCTTCAAATTTCTATCTTTAGCCAAATGACTCCAGAATGACCCACAGACCTCCAAATTCACTTTCGATCGCGCTCCCAACTCCAGAATCATCATGCGGAGCTATTCCCAGACTCAGAATCCCAAACGGACATTGATAACACAGAAATGCACTTGAACCCAAACTTATGAAATTCCTCCAAAAATGCTATCTTCCACAATAGGCGCTGAAACGTTTCCGGGTCTTCCGAAACCCGATCCGGACATACGCCCAAGTCCAAAATCATCATACAACCTGCTGGAACCTTCGAATCCAGATTCCGAGGTCGTATACTCAAAAATCTAATCTTAGTCAATTCATTCAACTTAAAGCTCCCGAAATGAGAATTCCCTTTCTGTCACGACCCAACTTCCTCTCCGTTGGGTATCGTGATGGCACCTAGTCTTACGGACTAGGTAAGCCTAATAATTATAGAAGAAGAACAATAATAAACAACATCTTAAAATTTTCCTGGAATGAATCCTTTATACAATGAGCATATTCCCAAAACCCGGTAGTACAAGTCATAAGCTCTAGAGTAGCATGATCATAAAACAGCGGTGCCCAGTAAGTATCAAGACTAACCTCGGTTGAGTTGTAACGAGGAACAATCAAGACACCTACTGGTCTAATAAACTGTACAAATATAAGCATAGGAAAAAAGGAACATGATGTATACATATAAAGACTACACACTATGGCTAACAATACAACAATCACAGTAAGGGAAGAAAAACAGCAAGTGATAGCGGAAATACCATAGTAATGACATAGAAGAGCAAGCGAAATCACAAACCCCAAACCTAAATCACAAATACAGTAAAGGTAAGCAATAACTCAGAACCTCCGACAGTGTTCACATCAAGTCTTAGCCAACAGACTCCACGAAATACCGAACCTCGAACAACTTACAGCTCACTGGTCCCAATACCTGAACCCTAACACTTGGCATCCTGTGCCCCCATCACAACTCATGGTCACGCTGATAACTCGCTTACTAACTAGAGCTACTCTCACATATATGACAAGTAGACGAGGGTGTACATATATACTCAGCAATATCAGGAGAACATCATATCCAATGGGAGTGTTCAACTAGGTGTATGCTTGTGCAAGGGCTTTAACATAGTTGATGTTCCAAACGTCAATACCACACAAGAGGGGGGGGGGGGTGATTTGTGTGGTACCCAATTTTCGATCTAGAAGAACCTGGTTCTTCTAGGTGTTCTAACTACTACTGTTTGCGGAATTAAAATACAGAAAATAAAAGAACACAAGGATTTTTACGTGGAAAACACCTGGCTCAAAAGGTGAAAAAACCACGACGTACTACTCAGTAGGATTTTCCCAAACATCCACTAAACTCAATGAGCCAAAAACAACATTTACAAAACTCTTGTAAATCTAAGGATTAACTCTAATCCCAGTGTGGCACACAGCCTCAACTGTTGCGACACTTTCAAGTTAACTCTAACTTGAATACTCAAAGTACCTAATACAATTGCTTATATGAAAGCTGGAAAGGTACAAGTTTTAAATCACCTACTACAATTGAACTAGAATAATAATAAACACAATGGAACTGGTTCTTCTATCTTGTTCAAGTAGCTGCAGGCGTGCACACTCAATCTCAGTTAAATTGCTTGCAAAATAGCCTTGCTCTTTTGCTCTCAATTTTGCTTAACTTCAGCGTATGCGCATACCTGTAAAAGAGAACAACTCAGTTATTTATTAGATTAGTAATTAGAGTTGGATTGTAACTCAATTTCTGATCCTCCATTGAATTTGAGTCCTAGACCAATCCAAACTCCAACCTTTATCCGGATGTGTTCTCCTCTTATAAGGTGACATCTTCTCCTTATCCCATATGTAATCTTTTCGATCAGGTCAGAAGATATTCAGAAGATATTGCTGCTTGATCCCCAAGGACTTATCTTCTTCACGTGCATCTCATGTGCATGAGCCATAACAACTGTATCTCCTAAGATGAACCTGGTCCTTCACTGAGTTCATTTGTCATTCTTCAAAACTTCAACTGATCTTGGGCCAACAAAGGGGCCTCAATATCTAGCCTTCGTGTGAGATATAAGTGTTGATACTCCTACTGTTGAGTCAATTTCGATAGTGAGGGATTATCCAGATTTATTTTCGGGGGATCTTCCGGGCATGCCGCCCGGCAGGGATATTATTTTGGTATTGATTTGTTACCTAGCACTCAGCCCATTTCTATTCCACCATATCATATGGACCTAGTAAAACTGAAGGAGTTAAAGGAGCAGTTGCAAGCGTTGCTTGATTAGGGCTTCATTTGGCCCAGTGTGTCACCTTGGGGTGCCCCGGTCTTGTTTGTAAAGAAGAAGGATGAATCTATGCGCATGTGTATTAATTATCGATAGTTGAACAAGGTTACAGTGAAGAAGAGCTATCACTGCCACATATTGATGACCTATTTGATCAGCTATAGGGTGCAAGAATGTTCTCAAAGATAGATTTGTGGTCAAGTTATTATCAGCTGAAGATTCGGGAGCCGGATATTCTGAATACTGTCTTCAGGACTCGGTATGGTCATTATGAGTTCCTTGAGATGTCATTTGGGCTTGTCACGCCTCCTTTTCTTCGCGAAATCGGGTTTCGATATTTTTGGGACACTCCTTTCCTTTTGGGACTGGGTAAGGGATTTGAAGAGTCGCCACCTAACGGATTAAGGTGCGTTAGGGCACCTAGAACAATTAACACATATAACCAGTTACGTCACCAGAGATCGGCTAAGGGCTCGAAATTACCTCGAGGGGAAGGTGTTAGGCACCCCTCGAGGTCCACAATAGTGGGTCTCGGCCAAACTCAATTAAGCAAATTAGTCTTATGGGAAAATAAACAATTTAGACAAATAGATAATTACTTTAAAACAAGAATTAAAGGGGTCCTACGTTTTTTAGCCTATAGGATCATTTCCATGCAATACTTGGTAACTTTCGCCAAATTGGGGTGTTACACATAGCATTAGCGCACAGGTCATCATTTCTTTTACTACCCAATTACTATCTTTCAGTTATTACCTAAGCGTTCTAGTAGCTTCTAATGCGTACCTTATAATTGCACTACCCGTCCCTTACCTATGGTCCTGGAGGTGTTTAGGACTTCTATTTTTTGGATGGATCTAGACTCACCAACGTTGCTTAAAAATGAGAAAGCTAAGCGACAAACAAAAGTTCATATAGGACTGTCACATAAGGAGCAATTAAAGGGGTTCATGTTAACCTCCACTAATAGCCAACCAATGCACGCAATTCAAACAAACAAATTTTATAGTTTGGGATCCTATAGGCAGGATATCTAGATGAGCATGAATAAAATATATAACAACTCTATTAAAGCGAGCAGCGATTCCTGTCAGTTTGCCTACTGGTTTGTTAACACTTTGTATCTAGGCACGTTTTCAAACAGCAAGAAATCACAATTTTAGTCCCAAATTTCTTTAATTACCCTATGAGTTTGCCTAAGTGATAACCGGGCAGAATCCTATAGACATGGTATCTAAACTGTTAATTAGAGACTACAGTTTATAAACGGGTAACTGATAGGCAGATTTTATCTTTTAGGTCCTACAGGCATGCTTTCTAATTAATTACCCCTATAGGCATGATTTCTAAGTGCTGAAACTGATGAGTATTTTTTTCCTATAGACATGATATCTAAGTGCAAAACTTATATATTATATATATATATATATATATATATATATATATATATATATATAATATTTATATATATTATATATATATTTCCTATAGGCATGATATCTAAGTGCCCAGAAACGTTAACAGAATGTCATACAAATTTAGTAATTTGTACAAGGAAGATCCTACATACGTGATCTCTAATGCACATTGAGATTTGAAAATATGCGTGAAAACATGGGTCCTTGATGCAGGATTGCTAAAACAACCTATAAACAGGATTTCTAGGATGCCAAGTATGAAACTCCAGATTTCAAACGGTGAGACAAGATCCTATAGGCATGATTTCTAATGGTATGCACATAAATAATCATCACAACAGCCTATAGACATGGTTTCTATCCGAACTTGACAAAGATATATAAAAAAAATCCCTCCCCGGCTTTTACTAATAACCCCATATCTGTTTTTACAAGAATTATTACATTATTACAGACCAATATGAATGAATTACACAAAGCTATTCATTACACTATAGGGAGCCTTAGCAGGCCGAACATCAACCTGGAAACCAGGCCTTCAAGCAAGCAAATCTGACGTACACAGGTAGTCTATCCATAATACACAAATGGGCTTCTGATGTGTCAAAGATCCCAAGGGCCTCAGGGACCCCAGGCAATGCTCACACCAGAACCTTTCAAAGGAAACAGTTTTATGACTGGTTGGAAGACCAGCCTCAATGTGTCAGAGTTCAGAGGAGTCTCATGGACCCTAGGCAGTGCTCACACTGGGGGTGGTAGGACCCTAGTTAACTAAGAGTAGAAGTTTAAAAATAATGTATAAGGGGGCAGGGGATAGTTTTAGAAAAAATAGTTTATTTTTTTGGGCAAACAGGTTCAAAAGACTGCATATACAACAGAAACCTCATTTAGCAGATTGGTTCCGGCATAGATGCCAGTAAGTAAACAAATCACAACAAGAGCAGGGACACTTGAATTATAGACAGAGCTGCCTACACATATTTGCAGTACCCAACAAAGTCTCACATTATTGAAGGTTACTTAGCTTACTAATACTAGGTGGAATTGTATAGACATGTACTAAGCAAAGAAACATGCTGAAATTACTATGAACAGAGCAAGATAAGAAGAACAGAACATGAACTATATGTCCAGCAGAAGCATCTTAGAATTTGAAGCACTTAACCACACAGACATATAGAACAAAGAGATAACAAGGGCTAAAACATACTAGTGGATAGAAAACTGGAAACATATAGTAAACAGAACATATCGAGGTTCAAAATAAGCTAGTCATACAAGTCACATGGAATAAGAATTACAGCATGGTAGTTGAGAAAGATATGATCAGGAAATAGAACATGATAACAGAAATTTAGGCATACCAGTTAAGGAGATAGCAAACAAGAAGATGAAGGCAGGTGGAATCCAAGATTCTAGCCTTGGCTTTCAGTCGGCTAGACAATACAGCAAATTAGAGTGATAGAAAGAACTCAAGTTGTGTGAGTGTAGGTGTGTAAGTGTAGGTGTGAGCTTATGTGTTTCAGCGTGTGTTTGAAAATCGGAACACTGAAGGGTTTTATAGAATATAGTAGAGTAGAACCAAATAAGGTAGGAGAATCAATTATACACAAATAAGGCAAAGAAATCAGTTAATCAATCAATTAGGGTTAAACACAAATCACTTAATAGGACAGAATCACGGAATTATTACTTAGATTAAGGAGAATCTCATACGAAATCAATTAGCAAACAAGATTGAGGTTTAATAAGGTAAGAAATAAGTCCAGAATCACTCAAAGGTCAGTCATAACAATCAAGGCCCATAAATCAGGCCAGTAATATAATTAAGGAAATCAGTACCAATTACGAGTCATACATATAAGGAAAGAATGGGTAAAAGAAGAGATAATTTCAAACCCTAATTAGGCAAATAAATCAACTACTCAGTTTATTTGATAGAGCCGAAGTGAATGGGCAAACATTATAGCAAGCAGTAGAATAATTAGAAACCCTAGGGCATAAAGACATAGGGATGAAAATCAGTCGAAAAGTAGTGGAAGAAAATCAGAGTTAAACACTTAAACGTTTTAAAACATTTTTGCAGAAACTTCTTTTGAAAAAAATTAAAAACCCTAGCTTTTAGGGAAGAAACGAAAATCGGTCACCAATAATAGGGAAAACAGTAGAATCTTAAAGGAAAAGTAACAAACAAACTCGAACCGCTTCAGATCTAAAGAGATCTGAACGTAATTAGCTAGAATTGGTTTGGATGTACAAAAAATGAACAGAGGTGAGAAAAATCTTGTTTGAACCACGATTTGAATCCATAAACACAAAGATATTAGTACTCACAAACATAGGAATGAACACAGATGGATTCATCCAGAAAATGAGGGATTTGAACCAAGTCTGTGTCGAATCTCTTTGAGATTCCATCAAATAATATGGAAGTCGAACAACCAGTAGAGATAGGAGGCCAGATAAGGCCTAGAATCGAAAAAGAAACCCACGGATCGAAGGGATTCTAGTGACGGCGAGCTAGGGTTGGGAGGAGGGTGAGAGAGAAGATAGGAGGAAAGGGTTTCAGGGGCGGCAGATTTGGTAAAATGATTAGGGTTTGGGGTTGTTGGTTAATTAAAAATGGTAAGAATATCCTGGACCGTTGATCTCTTGAGATCAACGGCCAGGATCGAATTGGGGGGTGGGCGGGTTATAAAAATTGGGTCATGGGTATTGGGTTATGGGTTATGGGTTAATGGGTTAATTTAATTGGGTTGGGATAGTAATTTGGGCCAGGTTCGAAAAGAAATCAAATTAAAAGAGCCTAATTGCTAAATACCCAATTAAGTTGATAAAATAATTTATAAAAATAACTAATAAATGATAA
Source organism: Nicotiana attenuata (assembly GCF_001879085.1). Taxonomy (NCBI): domain Eukaryota; kingdom Viridiplantae; phylum Streptophyta; class Magnoliopsida; order Solanales; family Solanaceae; genus Nicotiana; species Nicotiana attenuata. Next base: position 46,881 of record NW_017675852.1, read on the forward strand.
AAAAATTCTATTTATGCATGGAAGTGATTTAAAATAATTATTAATATTACAAAAATATAAAAAGGTCATTTTCCGTGTAAATAATGTAATTATGCATATAAGGGCCAATATTGCAAAATTATTGCAATTATAGCCTAAAGATATAAATATATTTATGCATAAAATGATTAAAGCTTAATATAAATATAAATGATAAAAATCAAGTAATAAATCATTATAAAATTATTTGTGACGCAATTAACAATTATTTAGATAATAAAAATGCTGGAATAAATTACCTAAAATCCTTTTTAAAATTATAAAAAATATGGAAAAATACTGGTTGATGTTCCTGCACTATTTAGGCATTTAAAAATATATGAGGGAAAAATTGGGTATCAACAGAGCTGACCAACGCCCCAATAGCATCCATGCATTTGATGAACAATGTATTCCAGCTCTATCTTGACTCATTCGTCATTGTGTTTATTAGCGACATCTTGGTGTACTCCCGGAGCCGGGAAAATCATGAGCAGCACCTGAGGACCGTGCTCCAGACCTTGAGAAAAGAGAAGTTGTATGGAAAATTTTCAAAGTGTGAATTCTAGCTTGATTCAATGGCGTTTTTGGTTCATGTAATGGCGAGTGATGGGATCAAAGTAGATCCGAAGAAGATTGAAGCAGTGCAGAGTTGGCCCAGGCCGTCTTCAGCTACTGATATCAGGAGTTTTCTTGGTTTGGCGGGGTATTACCGTCGATTCGTGGAGGGTTTCTCATCTATTGTTGCACCTATGACCAGATTGACCCAATTCATTACATCTATCACAACTATTGGGTCTTACCTTGCTTGTTTAACCTCGTACCATAAAACAGTTTTTAGTGTCTTCTTTGCTTTCATCATCTTATGTATCTTCATCAGTCCAGCAATCAGAATATTTGTTCATATCACTTTCCAAATTGGTCATGAAGCACAGGTTTGTTATTTCCTCATGTTATGTGTTGTCTTCGTCACTCCAGCTTCCAAAGTATTTGTTTTTATTGAACCCTCTGAAAACTTTTCTTTTAAGATCCAGACATTCAGCTTGAACATGGCCATACTTTCCATATTCAAAGCATTTTCCATCATTTTTTTCTTGTTCATTGTATTCTCTGGTTTGTCTGGATGACATGTAACGACCCGGCCGGTCGTTTTAAGAATTAACGCTTCGATCCCCTATTAACTGCTTTCCCCGTGCTTATTTATGCTATTGTGAGTTGCCGGGAGGATTCGTTTTGTGTTTCGGAGCGTTTTGGGATACTAAGTCCCTAAATGAGAGTTTAAGCTTTAGAATTTGGACCGTAGTCGGAGCAGTGTGAAGACGGTCTCGGAATGGAATTCCGTTGGTTCTGTTAGCTCCGTTGGGTGATGTTGATACCAAATTTTTCCCTATATATTTTAAATGTGCATAAATACCTTCAAAATAGCATATACATGCATATATAAGCATGCACAAGGTTTTATAAATTTTTCCATAATTTTAGGGACTTAAATTGATTTATTTCCTTCCCTTTTATTCATAAAATTCCCAATAATTATTCCCCAAATTATTGTTATGGTGATTTAGTCATTTAATTTCTATATCTATGCCAAAATATGGTTAAAATATTTTTATGCATTTTTTATAATTGCATTTGGTATTTTTTAAACAAAATTGCATATAATTGCAATATTAACCCATTTAATGTATGACTACCTTTATATGCGTAAAATTGATCTCCTATATTTTTAAAATGTTAAATATCTATTTTAAATCATTTTAGTACACAAAATTATTTATTATTTATTATAAATTATATAGGGGAAAAGTGGCTATTTAAAATATAGCCAGATTTGCTTTCAATTATAGCCCAATTTAAACCCAACCCCAACGCAATTTCAGATTAAAAACACCCGACCAAAGCCCTAAACCCGCCTACCCGACCCAAGACTCGTTAAATCCTGGCTGTTGATCTAAAAGATCAACGACCCTCATGAGTTCTTTCCTTTTTTCTCCTAAACAACCCCCTAACCCTATCTCATTTCTCAAATCCGCCGCCTCTGTGTTCTCTCATCTCTTCTCCTTTCTCAACCCCTCAACCTAACCCTAGTTCCTTCAACCACCGCCTCCCTTCTCAAGTCTTCTCCGGTGACCACCCTCCAACCCCTAAGCCTCCAATGGCTCCTCTATTGCCATACTCACCTTCTCTGAGGTCTTCAAGGGCCCTGGGCCGCGCTAACTTGCATCTAGGGTTTGCCATCTGGTCTGTTCTTGGCTACTTCAGTATGATTCCAAGCGAAATCCTGCTGTACTTGTTACAATCCTTGAGATTCTGACAGGTTCTTTCATCTATACTTGGGTTTCTTCTGAAACCCTAATTTTTTGCTTACAACTCCTAGATCTGTACGATTTTTAAACGATTTGAGTCTGTTTCTTTGATGTTTTGCACTATCCTTGTAACTCTTTACAAGAATCATCGATTTCAAAGTGTTTTTACCTTCTTCTCAAATTAGGGTTTTCGGAACTTCTTCTAAAACTTTGTTTAAACCGATTCTTTATGTTTAAAACTTCTATCTCTTGCATATTTCGACTGATTCTATGATTTTACTCCCTTTACAACTCGCCTATGTTGAAAACCCTAATTTTTAGCTCTAATCTTGGGTTTCTGAGTTTGGTTTTGATAACGTGTTCAGTTAATCCATATGTTTCTATGATTCTGTGATTTTACCCTATGATTACTTGTTAAAGTTCCTAATTATGGTTATCTCTGCCTATTGTGTGATTTCGCCCTACTTTGTTCACCAATGTTTCTGATTCTTCACTTCTCCTACCTGTATCATGCTTGTTCTACTAATTGAGACTATGCTCTACATGAATCCCTAATTTATATACGATTCTTGTCCTACTTGACCTCTTAGAGTTCTGGTTTTTTTTTTTGCTTGGTATGTGCTTGTTCTTGTGAAGTGCTAAATCAGTGCTATTTTCTATTTTTGGATCCTTGAATCTTTGTGACTGATCTTTCACTGATTTTGCATGATATCTCTACTGATTTTAACCCTATAGAATATTTTCTGACCTTATTCCGCGGTCAATTATGCTACTAATTGATTTCTTAAGTCCTTTCCTTGATTGAAATATGCTGGAAATAGCCTCTATTACGCGTTGTGTACTTGTACTATGCTGAAAATATTTCCTTATTAGTTATGCTCAGCCTTATAGGATTCCCTTCCTTATTTGTTACATGTTTATTACCATTTGAAGTTAACTCCTCAATAAAAGGGAGTACTTACCTTGATTTTGTGACTGATTGATTCCGAGTCCCCATAAATACTGATGAACATTGATTTTTTTACCTTATTTGCTACCTGCTTTCAAACTATTTATACACGCTCTCTTGTTAGCACAAACACACGAACACTCTTGGTTCAAAAGCTCTCTCTCTCTCTCTCACACACACATAAACTTTCCGCTCTCCTTTGTGCTACTTGCCACTATTCTAAGTTAGCCGGCTGCAAGCCAAGGCTAACCATTGTGTTCTCCTGCTCTTTCACTTTGCTTACTGTCTTCTTTACTGGTATGTTCTAGTTTCAATTCAAGTTCAAACAACAATATGGTTCTTTTATCGCTTCAGTTCATCCTGTTTCTAGTTTGCTTTTATTTATGATTTCGTTGTGAAACTTGTAGTTGATGTTTACGTTATTAGCATGCTATGTACTCCCCTTCCTTAAGATCATTATATTACCCTCTCTGTGTTGTTTCTGAACATGTCTACACCAATTATCTCTACCTGTTATATGTTTACCACCATGTGCTCCATGTATCCCCAAATCCCTATCACCCTTGTATGTAAGTTTGTTCTTTATGTCTGGTTTTGTGACTGTGTCTGGTCAGCTGTTTCTGAGCATATCTATATCAATTCCTAGACCTTTGCTTGATTATGTGTTTACAATCAGGTGTTCTATGTATCCCCAAATCCCTTGACCCCTGTTTGTGACTACTGAACTTGCTTTGGTTCTGTGACTCCTGGCTGTGTATGAACCTATCTTAAAGGTGTTGTGTTTGGACTTTTGTTCACTACTCCAATAGCTTTTCAAACTGTCTCTGTTGTTTTACTGAATTATTTTCAAACAAACTTCCTTTTAGTACAGTTTTTCCATTAAAACCTTTCAACTTGTGTCAAGCACTCCCACTCTACTCCTAAGTCAACAGGTTCTGCCCCCTCCAGTATGTGTACTTCCTTGGGATCCCCTTGAGAACCCTGTGAACTCTGGCATGCTGAGGCTGGACCTTCCACACTGCACTTATTCAATTTGGTTACCAAGTCTAGGTGTTAGCACTGCCCAGGATCTTTGAGATCCTTAGGGAACTTTGATACACCTGGACTATGACATTGTCTATGGAATCTGGGCATTTGAGGCTATTGGATGCTTTGCAAACCTAGGCCTAATTGAAGGCTCCCTATAGAATAACATCTTATTTTATTATTTACTTATGTAATTCATTTATATGGTCTATAATAATTTGTAAACGAATATTGGGGTAAATTAATGAAAAGGGGTGGGTAGTTACATGTTTATGGGGTAATGCGGGTAGAAACCATGCCTATAGAATTTTACTATGTCTGCCTTACCATGTTTGAAACCATGCCTATAGGATTTTACTATGCCTGTCGTACCACGTTAGAAATCATGCCTATAGGTTTCAAGTGATTCCATAATAGAAATCATGTTTATAGGTCTTAAAATCAGTTTTACAAGTAGATGCCATGCCTATAGGATATAATTTAACTCGGCTTCTTTTACGATAAGTGTTGCATTTTTTTTTTATTATTTGACATCATGCCTGCAAAGTTTCTGAAATCAGTGTTTAACAACTAGATATCATGCCTATAAGGAATGTCACCAGAAATTCTGCCTAAACTAGTTTAAATAAATCAATCCAGCCTGCGTTCAGTCACTTCGAAACTGGTTTAATTAATGTTTTATTTTCCCTGAAACGAATTCTTTCAAAACTGCTTTAATCTATCCTTAGACAGCATGCCCATAGGGATTTAAAAGTCCGTTTTAAAATCTGCCCTGTTTTACTATAAAATGTAGTCATCAGTATTCTGCGTATAGGCAAGCATGTAGGGCGTTTTCAAAACTTGCAATCCTGAAACTGTTTCTGTAACTTAATGTTTTTCTGATCCTAACAGGCTTTAAAAAACCAATACGCAACTGCTAGGGTCATTACTCCTGAGTTTCTAAAATAAATTGCTTGTCTTCTGCATATTCACCTAGACATCCTGCCTCAGGATACTGTTTAATAAAAAGCCCTTAATTGTGCTTGAGTCGTGCTGTTTATGTGCCTTATTTGAGGAGGAAACTTTGTGCCTCTAATTTCTCCCTTTTATCTTATGTGCTAAAAGTCCTAATTGTTTTTCCTGTCGCCTTAGAATTTTCACCTTTAAAACCTTAGGGGTCTATCTAGAACCACCTATAGGTAGAGGTCCTAAATCCCGCAGGACCACTAAGAATGGACGGGTAACAGCACGCAATAGAGATTGCTGACCAAGCACTCGCTTTGAATGACCATTAAGGGGATGGGAAGGGTAGATATGGGATATGATGACTACGCGCTAATATCACGTGTAGCCCCTCATCGAGGAGTGTTTACCGGACATTGTGTGGGGTGATCCTATAGGCTAACCAACCTAGGACTCCTCCTTTACCAAAATTCCTTTTTCTATTTAAAACCTTTGTTTACAACTTGTTCAAAAAATCTTTATTACTTGAGTTACCCAACGTGCTTTACTTGCAACCTATTTGATTCAACTGTTTATTTATATGGACTAATTTGTGAATATAAGTTCGGCCGGGACCCACAGTTGTGGACCAAGAGGGGTACCTAACACCTTCTCCTCGAGGTTATTTCGAGCCCTTACCCTAAATCTCTGGTAATACAAACCAATCTAAGAGTTAATCACTCTAGGTGCCCTAACACACCATAACTCGTTAGGTGGCGACTCTTCAAATACCCAATTCCCAAAAGGAAATGAGTTATCACACCCCATGGAATGTCGAAACCCGGACCTCTCCCCATGAGGAGGGAAAAAAAAGGGGGCGCGACAGCATGGCGACTCTGCTGGGGATAATTAGGCTCTTACCAAAACGAACTTGCTCTTATGAATTAGTCCAAGCATGCTTTATCCCGTACCCTCTTCCCTTATTTTAATTTGACTGTCTGTTTCCTTTTAAGCATTTATTGTTCTTTATTCTTGAAACTGACTTGTCTTTGTATTTCCTTTTCTTGTAACTGTCTTTCAATTATTTAAATACTGTATTTATTTTTCCTTACGTGCAAATACTTGACTACGTGTTATTAACTGCTGCATAAATCATGCTCCACATCATACTCCACTCGTGCTTATCAAATCCTATAGCAACGCTTTAATGAGTGGTTGCGCTCTTCCTATTTACTACCCTTAAATTCGGAAAGGCTTATTTGCGGTAAAACTAGTCGATCAGCGGTGCAGCGATGGTTCTGTGCCTTTCCCCTCGAGTTGTCCGCTCGAGGTTACCGGTCTAAAACCCCATAGAAACCTTACTTTGGTTAAAATTGTGCATGCATCATGGTCAAACCTAGTCGGATCAGTTATGTTGTCCGCATAATTATCCTTTATGATAAGCCTTATCCAAAGTTCATCGGGTTTTCCATAATCCCAACGTACACAACCACGTTCTGTGCATTAATTTGGAGAACTAAATGCCGATATGTTGATCACAAATGTATAAATAGTCGAGTCTGGTGGGGGTAAGGTCTAACCTTTTGTTTTACAGGAAATGAGGTACGAGGTCCTCAGATTCGGTATGGTTAGCGACATCCCGTCATTACTGCTAGATTGGTGGGAGGACCTTTCCTCAAGTGACAAGAAACATGTGAGGAAGTACCTGGGTAACCTGCCTTCCTTGCTGTATATTGAGCCAAACAACAAACTGATCGAGGCTGCCACGTTATTTTGGGATAGTGAGAGGGTGGTGTTTCGTTTCGGCGACATAGAAATGACACCACTTCTGGAGGAAATTGGAGGGCTTGCGGGATTAACTTGGGACAGTCCTGGGCTATTGGTACCAGAAAACCGTACGGGCAGGGGATTTTTGAAGATGATGGGATTGAAGAAGGATGTCGACTTAGTGTGCTTGTAGGAATCTTATATACCTTTCGAATACCTGTACTAGAGGTATGGCCATAGCAAATCTTTCCGCACCTACCATGATGAGATCTCGCTCACTTCTCTGGGTCATATCCATCGCAGGGTATTTGTATTCATTGTGTGCTTCCTAGGCCTGATAGTGTTCCCAGTGAAAAAGGGAAGGATTCACACTAGGTTGTCTATGGTTGTGAAGACTTTGATGGGAGGGATTGATGGACAGGTGTATACCATAGTCCCTATGATCGTAGCTGACATCTATAGGGCTCTGGAGCATTGTCAATGAGGGGTAAATCATTTCAAGGGTTGCAACTTATTACTGCAGTTGTGGTTGTTGGAGCATTTCCAAAAGGGTCACTATCGCCACGAATTCCCGCTAAGGGCTTGGAACGATCACATTGCTTTCCATCACCCCAAGCAGAGGACTTATATTCCAGATAGATTTGCTCATCCAGAAAGCGCCAAGGAATGGGTAGAGTTCTTCGACAATCTAACCGAGGAGCAGGTGCAATGGATGGTTGAATGGTTCCCGATAGACGAGTTTGTTATCAGATCCAGGGATGCTCTGCACTTGGTGCTAATCGGGCTGAGAGGGATATACCCATATGTCCCTATGCGAGTTATGAGGCAAGCAGGCCAAAAGCAGGTTGTACCAAGGGTTGTTAAGATGAATCATTTCAGGGCATACTTTCAGGACAACGACGTCCCTCATAAGTGCCAGGCTCAGCGCATGTGGTGCTGCAAAATCATCGTGGAGAAGAACACCGTCGAGCTATACAGGTATCATGCAGGGTGCGAGCCTTTCTACCGGCATGGTTGGAAGACTATCTGAAAGGAATGGTGACACCAGGGACCGGTCGAGGGAACAGAATCATAGATGAGGAAGCTGAAGTTCAGGTCAAGTACAACAGGCTGCGCAAGAGGGTCCACGACTCTGAGAACGAACACCGGGAAATACACGAGAGGAATGTGAGGTTGATCGAGGAATGGAAAGAGATGGCGGTCACTTCCAACAGGAAACTGGAATATCTGGAGCGAGGAATAGTGGAGTTGGAAAGGCAAGGTCATAAAGAGAATTCAGAATTGCCAGAACGCTGAAGGAGCTGAAGGAGGACATCTGGCCAGGGCCTACTTGCTGCTAGGGCTGCGCGAACTGGGAGATCTCTATGATGGAGTCCGGAAGGTCGAATCAAGGAAAGGTCTTTCTGAGACCAAATAGTCTAGATTTATTTTTTGCTTTTCCTAAAATGTAATAAGGCCAAGTGCCAGTAGTAACTCACTTTATTATTTTTATCTTAGTGTCGTTTTGGGATTCGTCTATTTTTACATTTTGAAATGAAGCATTTATTGGCATTAAAAGTTCTTCAAATCTATTTGTTGCTAGGCCTATCTCGGGCGCAACGAGGGTCCTAAATTAGGATGTGAATTTATATTTCTGCAATATGTGTTTAAATACTGTAAACATTTCAGGATCCTCACTGACTTGTTACCTTTTTTTTTTGCTTATTTTTTGTTATTATTCCCCTCCCCTTTGGTTGGTTCAATCATACTGGCCTCATCAGCATATCACACCAGATCGAGGGGCCCTCCACCTCCTCCTCCTCCAAGCAACAGAAAAGGCAAAGGAAAGGCAAAGATGGACGATTTAAGTGGTATCCGAATGGAGAATATTGAGAATGCAGAAACCTCCGACGGCCGTAGTACTCCGGCCTCAAATGATCTGGTTTTAAGACTGGAGCAAAAGATACTGGAACTGCAAGGAGAACTTGAGTAAGTTCGCAACTTGGCAAACCTGTCACTTACCCTGAATGTCCTTGACATCAACCAACAGAACACCAAGAACCTGGCACCTCCTCAAAGCACACAAAACCAACACGCAACTCCACCCTAGAATCCCAATCCATTACCAGCTCCGCCGCAGCAACACCATCAACCAATTCATTATCCGCCAGTCACCACTTACCACACCCCCCAAAATACATAACCACTCATTCCTGATCCACAAAACTCCACCAATGACCACCACTACACCCAAGTTCCTGGCACCCATCAAAGCAACCCCATCTATGTGGAAACCATACCTCATTCCACCCAACCAATCTCCCGTACACCGAAACCCTCTGAAAAGGATTTGCTCATCAAAAACATGGTTGAAGAACTCAAGAAGTTAAAAAGCCGAGTTCGAGGTGTTGAGGGCGACAGAGGAATAGAGGGTTTGAACTATGAGGATCTGTGCATACAGGCGGATGTCGAACTACCAGAGGGGTACAAACCTCCCAAGTTCGAAATGTTCGATGGTACAGGCGATCCTAGGGTTCATCTAAGGACTTATTGTGACAAACTTGTCGGGGTTGGGAAAGATGAAAAGATCCGAATGAAGCTCTTTATGAGGAGCCTTACTGGGGATGCGTTGTCTTGGTATATCAGCCAAAATCCCAAGAAGTGGTCAAATTGGGTAAGCATGGCGTCGGATTTCATGGACTGGTTCAGGTTTAACATAGAGAATGCACCGGATGTCTTCTACATTCAGAATCTCAAGAAGAAACCCACTGAGACATTCTGTGAATATGCTACTCGTTGGAGGTCGGAAGCGGCGAAGGTCAGGCCGTCTTTGGACGAAGAACAGATGAATAAGTTCTTCGTCGGGGCATAGGACCCGCAATATTATGAGAGGCTGATGGTTATCGAAAATCACAAATTCTCTGACATCATCAAACTCGGAGAAAGGATTGAAGAAGGGATCAAGAGCGGGATGGTAACAAACTTTGAGGCTTTGCAAGCCACGAATAAAGCACTACAGTCAGGTGGCATATCGAAGAAGAGAGATGTTGGGCAGTAATGGTAGCCCAGGGCCCGAAATCTCCACTTGTCTATCAAACACCTCCACCCACATACCAGGTATCACCGCCCACATACCAACCTTTATCTCCCAGATACTCCCAAGTAGCCTCTGTCTATCACACCTATAACTCCCAACCATCCCACTTCCAATCACCACCAGCTCGTCAAAATTATCCAAGACCGCGACCAAACTTCGACCGCAAGCCACCCAGATAGTATACCTCCATTGTTGAGCCCATCGACTAGTTATATGAAAGGTTGAAAGTTGCCGGTTATGTCACTCCTGTTCCTGCTGTAGCATTAGAAAATCCATCCTAGTGGGTCAATCCGAACAAAACTTGTGCGTACCATTAAGGTATGAAAGGGCACACCAGTGCTGAGTGCCGGACATTGAAGGATAAGATCCAAACGCTAATTGACAACAAGGTCATACAAGCAAAGGAAGCTGCACCTAATGTCTGCAACAATCCCCTCCCTGATCACAGATGTGATGGTGTACATGTGATAGAGACAAATGAAGAATGGGACCCTGAGGGGTCGATCGGGCTTATTAGAGAAGGCGATGACTCTAAGGTTGCAGTCACACTTACTCCTATTGTGGTTCAGACGCAGGAACGGGTTGAGGTTGAGGTAACTGCATCAGTGCCTTTCGAGGTGGAAGTGGCTCCGCTCGCGGCCACCCCACTCCATTTGAAGTAGAAGTGGTCACACCCTTCACTGTGACAGTATCAACCACACCCCCATTCAACTCAAAAGCAATACCCTGGGATTATGTCGCTGAGGCTCGGCGGAAGGGGAAGGCCAAGGTAGAGGAATCTGATGCTGCACAAAGAATGACTAGAACCGGGAGAGTCTATACAGCTGAACACCTGGGAGGTTCAAGTAAGGAGGCCACTACTAGGCAGCCTATCATTGAGACTGGCCCAGATGACTAGTGGAGGAAAGTACAAGCAAAGGAGCACTCTGCTGTTGACCATCTGAACAAAGTCCCTGCTCAGATATCCATCCTATCGCTCTTGCAGAATTTAGAGGCACACACGGACGCCTTAATAAAAGTGTTGAGCGAGGCTTACGTACCCAATAACATCACCGGTGGAGAAATGGCCAACATAGTTGGGCAAGTACTAGAAGGTCATAAGATCATCTTCCACGAAGATGAGCTACCACCCGAGGGACAGAATCACAATCGAGCATTGCATATTACGGTGCAATTTGAAGACAAATTCATTGACAGGGTCTTGGTTGATGGAGGTTTGAGCCTAAAGATTTGTCCATTGGACACTCTGAAAAGGTTGGATAAAGGTTTCCATGAGATACGGGCAGGAAGCATGAATGTGAA
>NW_017675853.1:0-44533 GCF_001879085.1 Nicotiana attenuata
GGCGTGGGGTAGAGCACCGTCGGGGATCGTGACTTGGTCCGTCTCGCTTAATAAAATTACTACCTAATTGATTGAAGCTTAGTTGATATTCCTTATAAAAATGGATTAATTGTCATGATTGGGCCTTGTGCCAACTTATTGAATCCTTCAGGGATTGCTCTTACTGGTTTCTTACTATTTTTACATATAATTGAACTCAGTCCTAGTATTTAATACTGTTTTGCAAACTCAGCCACTTTTCTCTCACTTGAAACTTAATTAATATTTTCAAAGGAAGTTTGGGCCGAATATTTCTATATTGATATGCCCGAGGGGCTTATGTGATTTTGGACTGATTATGGATCGGGCTGCGCGCCGCAGCGGTACTGTATTGATATTGATATGAGGCCAAGGGCCTGGTTGATGCCACGAGATGGCTTATTATTGCGCTTGGGCCGTAAGGGGCCCCTCCCGGAGTCTGCACACCCCCAGTGAGCGCCGTCGACGATAAATAAATGGAGCGGGCTGCACGCCGCAGCGGGTACTGGAGAGTACCGGTTTATGTGTTGCATTGCATATTTGATTGGCATCTACTTATTTATCTGTTGTGGTATTTCCTTAAGCGTTTTCATTGATTTATTGATTTCATGTTGCTGGGTTCGAGTTGCTGTATTTATAGAACTACTTTGTGCTTATTCAGGACTTCTTATTCTCAGTCTTTATTTATGTTTATTACTCACTGAGTTGGAAGTACTCACTTTACTCCCTGCACCTTGTGTGCAGATTCAGGTGCACCCACTGAGGCTGAGTGAGACTTTTCTCTGTTGAGCATCACATCCGGGAGCATCAAGGTAGCTGTATGACGTCCGCAGTCCTGATCTTCCCATCTATCCTATTTATTCTTATTCCGCATTTCTTCAGAACATTATGTAGTAGGTCGACACTCGTATATTAGAGGCTCAGACTTGTGACACCGGATTCTTCGGGCTGTGTAGTAGTATTCCTACTTGGGTTTTCCACATGTTTTAACTTTAGTTCAGATATTCAGTATTGTGATTTAGTAATTCATCCAGGTTAAGTAATTCGTGAGTTGTATAAATGGTTAAAGTATTGGAATTGGTCGGGCTTGCCTAGCAGTGTGTTGGGCGCCATCACGACCGGGGTTGGGGTCGTGACAATGTTATTCACACTACTAATTCTATATCAACCAACTTGTGTTCATGGTGTAAATTACTAAACCAGTGCCACCTATCAGCTTCAACAAATATAAACTCATGCATGCCAAAATGCTCGTGTACGCATAAATAGTGTAAGTATATAAACAGGTACCTTACTTTCTTAATACTCTGATATATCAAACAAAACAATGGCACTCGAGTGTTAAAGCTTGATACTCTTAGTGCCTGCTCAATGGAAAGGAATGGATTCATCTTTGGTTCTTGGTGGTGGTGGCTCGTACTGGCAGTAAACAATTGTAACTACTATTACCAGTTTGTTGTTTCTATATTATTGATACATAATTCAAATTCAAAATTCATAGAATAATTAAAAATGATACTCCCTGGACAATATAGATGCAAACTGATTGATATGGCATACAAAATGCATAGATTTTCACAGGCTCAACCAAATTGATTCAAGGTTGTAGCTCCCATGGAAGGCTTTCATCTCATATAGAAAATATAAGAAGAATATAGCAATTCGTGCTGATAACGTGTTACAAACTTAGCTCAAAGTAATAATATAAAACAAGAAAATAGACAAGAATGTAGGGAGCAAGAGAGAAGAGATTCTTATTTCTTCCATGTATTCAAGTGTATACAATGTGATGTCCAAACCCTCTATTTATAGGATGACATTGAGGTATACAAAGGGATATCATAAACATGGTATTAACTATTGAGATCATGGGGAGGTTATGGAGGTGTGGGAGTTACAACTATAATGATGAGAATTAATGAGAGTTATCTACTTAATGGAGAAGAGTAGTGGGAGTAACTTTTTTAGGAGTTATAGACATCCACTACAAAATAATATTTCATAACAATTTAAAAATTTTCTCTCAATTCTGCCCTAGTAATTACTACCCTAAAAAGCATATGATCATATTAAAAAGTGCCAATATTAAGGCACATGAGGTGTCAAAGTCAATCCATTAGGTCTATGTATTCAATGTTTTTTACTTCAAGAACATTTAACACTAAAGGCAAAATAGGAAAAAAAGTAATTAATTGTACCTTAATTTTCTAAAATGATAACTATTTTAGACCAAATATACTTAACAAGCACGACAATAAATATGGACAGGAGGGAATAGTATATATATTATTCATGATAATTTAACTAATTAATTATAAGGGAGCGTCACAGAATAAGGTGCTATATATGACACGCCCGCAGTGCCAATCCCTGTTTATTACAGCGTGATTCATAATAATAACATATCAATAATAACAAACCAAATAAGGTGACAAAAGGCTGTCAAAATCTCAAAGCGTTATATATATATATATAGTCTCTCCCCAATACTGCAACCTATTTTATTATGTATAGAGTGTGTATCCAAAGAAAGGCGCAAGAAAAGCCAAAAATGAAGGCTGCAGCTTTTGTGCTACTCTCCCTCCTCCTCCTTCTTCCTCCTCTTCTAATTTCTTCTACTTTTTTGAAGAGCTTTGTTTCTTCAGTGGTGTTAATTATACTGGTTCTTGGTTTTGGAGTTTTTTATATATTTAATATTCTGTGGTTAAAGTCAGCTCAAAGACTTCGATGGAAGCTTCAGAAACAAGGAATTAATGGACCTAAACCATCTCTTTTATATGGAAATGTTCCTGAAATGCAGAAGATTCAAGCTGCTTCTCTTAAAGCTCCAGCCAACTATGATGAATTTGTGGCACATGATTATACCTCTTCTCTCTTCCCCTACTTTGAACAATGGCGAAAACTCTACGGTAATTAGATCTTTTTTATTACACTCCATCCTTTTATTCTTGGGAACCTTAGATTAACAGCAAAGTTAACTTTATATGATGTTTAAGTCATGCGTTTGAGTCGTAAAAATAATCAATAATACTTATATTAGAATAGATTATCTATGTTACATCTTTGAAGTGCGACCCTTTTCATTCTTTGGTTTCCGGGAAGATTCTTCTTTTTTTCTTATTCTTCTACTTTAGGGCTTGATTGATGGAAAGTTTTACGTCATTCCACGTGACTGATGCACATCATAAAGAAAAAGAACAAGGAAAAGATAACCGACCTTCCTGTCCAAAACAAAATAAAATAAAAAAAAGAGAGAAAAAAAGGAAAGATAGCAATAATTAGCTTGAAAGAAAGGAAAAAATGGATTGTTTCTGTACTTCAAAACTTCCAGGCTGTCACCAAGTATCGTGTCTTTAATGGAAGGAAAAAGGATTCTAAATTTTGTCCATTTTTTCTTTATTTTTATAAGAGAGTGCTTGCATAAAATCATGAGGAAAAAAATGAAGACAGAAATTCTTAACTAAACTTCAATTTGTTCCACTAAGATTTTGTATACAATTATGTTAGCACTTGAGTAGGCTTAGCCTTTCCATAGAGAAACTTTTAAGCAGCTGAAGGACTTTAATTCTCTCTCTCTCTCCTTTTTTTTTTTGCTAACAAAGATTAAACTTTTTTTATCAAAAGGCAGTAGCACAAATAGCATAGTCATTATAGATATTTTTGTATATAGCAAAAATAGTCCCTAAGTTAGCATGCTATATACTGTGAACTAAAAGATCTTAAAGCATTAAAAACTGTGATCAGAGTGATGTGCTGGCATCTTTGCTACTAGTTTGAATTATTATCTCTTATTGGTAGTACTTGCAGATCCAAAAAGAAAAAGAGAAAGAGAAAAAAAAAAAAGCAAGAAAAAGAGTAAAATCCAAAGCTTTAGCGAGAATGATTTCATCATATGCACCAATTGATGTCTTCTTGTGATTATTAAATTTTGGCCCTCTTGGCATTTTTCTATTCATCTCTTATTATTCAATACTTAATACAGTAACAAGGAAAATGGTTGTCATCACATACTTTTGCAGCTTTCTTTCACAATTTAATTTGAAGAATAAATATAAGTAGCCACACTAAATAGCTTAAACTAAATATAGCTGGGCGAGTGTCTATTANTAGACCAACTTATCAAGATGAACTTCTTGAATAGAAAATCTGGAATATGCTCTAAATTAATTTATTGAGCAAGTTACCTCGCAAACACCATGTTGCGGGTTAATAATAATCGCACATGTAACCATCTCATAGATGCATCTTTTGTAGTATACATGGCAGGTGAATGGGCCCATATTCACCTTTGATATTTCCAGCATTCATGGGATTCAATCCCAATTTTAGTTGATCTATTAATTAATGAGAACAAGCAATATAAGAGAATTCGTAAAGAACTTTCTAGTTCTTTAATATTTACCCATGTGAATTCTCTATTATTTTTGCACATCGTACATGAATTAACATGGTAAACCAAGTATGCCAACTGGATAAATTATCAGTATTGATAAACTTCAGGTTTACACCATGATGTGTGCAATTATGAATAAACTCCAAGTTTATTATGATATGGGTTTTTATATCAATAAATATCCACTTCATTGTGCTATTCTTTTGTTTATGTAGTACAAATTGGAGAATAAAGCGGGTAGCTTTTCACATACATATTATCCCGCTACAAGTTGTAGTAATAGAAGATATTAAATCTTTCCTTTATTTATAGTCTCAATATAATCAACCGCTTTCGCGTATACTTTGGAAACTGAATAAGTTTCTTTGAGACTTACTACAACACAATACCTTATTGGTAATCAATTGTGTTTCTCCAAAATAGTATAATTGGCTCTTGCAGAGTTCTCAATTAATTTTGTAGTACCACATATTCATCAACACCCAATATCTCTTTTAATGAGAAAGTTATACCATTATGGTTATGGTCAAAATTATATGCAAGATCTATTTCTTGTATTACCGTTGACTTTTAATAATCACAATGCCAAAATATTTTGGCGTACAATAGGTACGTGACCAATGACCATGCATGCCATAATAATGATATTATTTTCTTAATCATCTCAAACCTCCTTCTAGAGGTGAGTGTGGTATATTTACTACCACTAGCGCGTTCATATTCTTCCAAGAATGAATATGTATTTATAAATCAGATGTTGTCACATTCACATCATGAATGGACCATAATCATCTATATGCGCTTTATAAAATCTCATGTCAAATCAATGACAAATATTACATTCACAAAATGAAAGATTATTTTGAGAATCCTTATTATTCTCCTTATCACAATGATGACGATTATAATTTCGTCTATTGCCACGTCCACATCCATTGATACATTCATAGTAATAATTTTGTCTTCTTTCAGACTTATTACATACTGCTATCACATTCTCTTAAGGGAATGAGAATGGAGCAAATTCAATGGGACGTGTTTTCAATAGTTTGCCCACAATCATACATGAATTTCATCATGGCAAGGCATAGAAATTTTACCACTTCAGGTGGTTGTAATTTCTTACAAACTCCATTAGAGTTATAATCAAACTTTGTTGTCTTTGCTTGTATATAAAATCAAAGTATAGAATAAAAGAGAAAAATACGGTAAAATACTTACCTTAAATCCAAAATTTAATCATGAAGGAAGTTCATAGAACTATTGACAATCATTATGCTCAATCCCAAAGCTTCTACTCAATTGGTTAGAGTCTCGTGCTGATAACGTGTTATGAAATAATAAAAGAAGAAGAAGAATATTGTAAGGAAAGTAGGGAGAGAGAATTCTTATTGATTTTGGTATGAATTACAATAGAATAGAACCCTCTATTTATAGGGAGAGGGTGACTTAGCGCAATGAACCCTAGAATCTCTCTAAATATAGACATTCACCATAAATACAATTCTATTTATAACAATATATATAATCTTTGTGTAAAATATGGGTTGATGGCAATATAACTCATTTTCATTTACTTTACCCCCTGGGGAAATAATTAAGAAGGCATCGGAGGCGTTATATATAGTGATTGAATTAGACATCCATTCCAATTGCGGACTGCATTATTGTTATGTTAAAATATGCGAACGACAATGAGATGATCGTATTATTTAATACTGTGGATCTATAATTGATTGCCACCAATATTAAATATTTTAAAGACATTTAAGTATTTCTCGGGATTGGACGGGAGGAAAGAAAAAGGAACCATATTTTGATAGAAATATAAGAACGTAACATATCAAATATTTTATCATGTCTTACCTTTATTACGCATTTTTTAAAATTGTGTTTACATTCTTCTACATTTGTCCGTATTTTTCTCATCATTTCTGTCTACGTATTAACAAAAAGTACTTTGGGTTCTTCCTTAATTCTAAAAATATTTTTAAAAAATTAAAAAATCTTATTTAAATACTACCATTAAACTTTAACTCTAACAAGATCCACTGGTTGGAAGTCAATGTATGGATCCCAGTAATTTAATGAAGCTTGTACTGAAGTTTTGACCAAGCTGCGGTACATGTAATATCTTCAGTAAATATAAGTCAGATTTTGGCCACTGGCCACGTGATATCCTTAATCCACGGACAGATCTAGTCACCAGATCCCTAAGATTAATGGAGTAATGAATTGTAGCTAAAGTAGGATAGAAATTAACATCAAATCGAAGAGAATATGGCGTGCAAAATTTTACATGATCAAATATATTTGAAATAAAAATATCAACTTATTACTGTAATGTTCAATTAGCATGTTAGATATGTTACGAAGAGTTACATTTTCATGTTGGTGTAAATTAAGTTTATCCATAAAAATTCTAGTCGAAAGTAGGTCTAGTGACCTGCCTAATGTAAGGTCAAAATTTGAGGACCTTTCCTATTTTGGTGTTATAATATTATTAAATCAGACTTTCCTTTCAATGTGACAATTGACTAGATTGGTGGGTCATAGTTAAAAGACACATGTAAGATTGAGTACAACCTTCCTCATTTACAAGTTGCCCAATTGAGGTAGGAGTTAGAGAATAGAGATTTAGGGAACACATGGACAGTAATAGTGTAACAACATGTGCTTCTTCACTGTTACTACTTTTGGCATGTACTTGTATAGTTGCATTAGAGTTGTGACACGAAGGGTGGACTACCTCTCATATAGTTGTTGGCCTTACCCACCCCCCTGTTGCTTTAGGCGAAGCTGAAAGTTCATGAGCAAGTGAATGAACGAACCATGTTCCTAAAAGAAAATGTCCCTCTTTGTTTTCTTTGCGGGTCAAAGAGAAGGATTAACAATCTTCTAGATTGACAAATTTCGGAAGGAGTGCACATGATTCCTTAAGCGCATTCCACATGCGACTGGAAAAAGAAATTGAAGAGCTTTATAAGGTATATATTACACAAACTCATATGGTATGCGCGTTTTGGGCGCGCTCGATGATAGCACAGCCCGAGGGACAAATCCGTGAGTTCTACTACGCCATAGAGAACAATAGTTGCCTTGGGATTAGGTTATGACAAGAGCTCTTTTATGAATTTTAACCATTAGTGTTAGACAAGTTTCATTTCATATGTTAGTTAAAAATTCAAATCATTTATCCGAGGCTAATAACCTCAATGCCTACTTCAAATTGAAAAAATCTGCATAACTGATTTTTGACGCCCTTATTTTATGTATTGAGTTTTTTGCTTGTGTGATTAACTGCAGGTCCTATATATACATATACAACAGGAAACAAGCAACATTTGTACGTGAACCAACCGGAGCTAGTAAAAGAAATGAACCAAAGTAAAAGCCTGGATTTAGGGAAGCCTTCTTATGTCACCAAAAGACTTGCCCCTATGCTTGGTAATGGTATTTTGAGGTCTAATGGCCACATTTGGGCCATGCAGAGGAAAATTGTAGCGCCCGAATTCTTCATGGACAAGGTCAAGGTAATCGACGAAGAAAAGAAAATAAACAGAAACTTAATAGTACCAATATAGAATAAATAATGGTTGGATTGGAAAAAATGAAACTTGAATACTATGAATTTACAGGGGATGGTGAGCCTGATGTTGCAATCAGCTGAGCTTTTGACAAGAAAATGGGATGAAAACATTGAAGCGGAAGGGAGTAAAATGGCGGAAATCAGCGTGGGAGAGGATCTGAGAAGTTATACTGAGAAGTTTTTCAGCAGNTTTAAGATTTTCGTATGTCTTAAACGAGTTTGTGTTTTTCTAAAACGTCAAATATTTGGGATTTGGACTATGTTATAGGTTTCTACCAAGTAGGCGGCAAAAGGAGATTGAGAACTTAGAGAAAGAGATAGAGTCATTGATATGGGAAGCAGTGAAAGAAAGAAAAAGGGAATTCTTAGAGACATTGTCAAATGAGAAAGACTTGTTGCATTCGATACTCGAGGGAGCTATCAACGACGATAGTGTAGGCGAGAATTCGTCCAGGAAATTCATAGTTGACAATTGCAAGAACATATACTTTGCAGGTCATGAGTCCACTGCTGTTGCTGCATCATGGTGTCTCATGCTTCTGGCTTTGCATCCAGAATGGCAATCTCGTATACGTGACGAAATGGCTCAAATTTGCCCCGATGGCGTCCTAGATGCAGAGTCAGTCTCCAAAATGAAAATGGTACTCATCACATTTATCCTTCACTACTCAACCATATCATTCTAATTTACTAATATGTATTGAACTGCGTGACCATCTGGCCTAAAAACTTAAACTGTTAGAGAGGTTGCAGTTTTAATTACTTTTATGTCTCAACGATCAGTATATAAGAAGGTGACAATGGGCATTCAAGAAGTGTTGTTTCTGTATCATTCTAAAATCAATTGAAATTGTATATACTGACTGCATAAAGAATTTTTACAATATCGATGTATTTCAGGTTATTAAGTCTCACTTGTTATAAATGGACAGTTACCTGTAGTTACTTTTTAGGTGACGTGCATAGAAGTTAAAGTCTTCTAAAATTTTGATTTGCATCTAATACTAGAACTTGATATGAAGGTGACAATGGTTATTCAAGAAGCGATGCGTTTGTATCCGCCAGCAGCATTTGTGTCAAGGGAGGCATTGGAAGATACACAGATTGGTCGCATTGTAGTGCCAAAAGGTGTATGCTTGTGGACTTTGATCCCAACACTGCATCGTGACCCTGAGATATGGGGACGAGACGCCAATGAATTTAAGCCAGAGAGATTTGAGAATGGAGTTTCGGGTGCTTGTAAATCGCCACAAGTTTATATCCCATTTGGACTAGGTCCTCGCCTCTGCTTAGGTAAGAATTTTGCGATGGTGGAACTCAAGATTGTGATTTCACTTATCATTTCCAAGTTTCGCTTCTCCCTTTCTCCAAAATACAAGCACTCGCCAGCTTATAGGATGATTGTAGAACCAGGCCAAGGAGTGCACATTGTTGTTGAGAGATTGAAACAAGGCTGACAATGGTTTATATGCTTTAGCATCAGCACACTCTTGCTCTTATTTCCCCCTTCTTTTTATTCCTTTCAGCTAGTGTTAAAGTGTAAATGTCGATGCATAAATGATTACATAGTTGTGTGATACTTAGATGAGTAGACTTTTTCCCTTGTTCACTAACATGAAAAATGGTCTCTGGATGGGCTAGTGATTTTTGCATAGAGCATTGTCCTCTAATTGCTATATTCTTCTTTATAATAAAAAGTAGAGAATTAATAGTTCGTCGAACAAACTGTTTCCTATGTCACCACTTGTAAATAATCTCAGTTGGTCTTTTTGGTTTTAATAAGTTACCTAAAGATCCTTTTTACTTTCTAAAATAGAGATATTCTTGTCAAGAGGAGCAAGACATAACACAAGAAAAAGTGGAGAAGCTGGAAGCTAAAACCTTTTGAATCTATGTAAATTTTCACAGTAAATAAAAAAATCATACATAGACTAGCGGTGTTAAAAAATTATAGTTATTCATCCATATTATCCACTATAAAATAGATTGAATAATGAACATCTTAGAAATGAGTCAAATATGAATAAGATCCATATTATCCACTTAAAAAATGGATAACCAATGCGTTTAATTTTTACATTTGCAGAAATTCAAATTGGGGGTTCCAAAGGTTATCATATTCAAGAAGTCATGGATAATATGAATATCCATATTATCCGTTTTCGTGGAATATTGTTGTAATTGCAGTACAGGCGTAAACCGGTGGATAAATTACTTTCGAGTGGACCCTGAGTTAATTTTTCAACGTTGTTTTGTTGCAAACTTTTGACTAACATTCTGATTCCCGTCCCCCTCTGATAGACTTGTGAGTCGCAATACGGGGAAAAGCTACCTAGATTACTCTTAACAGAACTCAAAATAATGTAAAGTATTTTCTTATCATAAAAGTAAGGTAGCCTTATTATGATGCAAAACTGTACATTTTTTTCTTTTTATAATCAAGGAAAGAACCTTTGAGGAGCACATATTCTGTCACCATTTGTATCAATCAAGCAAAAAGCTTTACCTGAAATGGGGAAAATATGGACTGAAGTCTGCCTGATTTCTGCCAGGGGGTTACGACAAACATCATCTTTGTGGAAGCTGCAATGGTATGATGTTGGATGGATTGATCCAAACAACAAGTACTGTTCCAAGATTGATTCTTCACGCAGTGCAAATCCTGTTTGGAAAACCAAATTTTCAATGTTAGTTGACACTTCTGAATTAGATGCTCTCCATATTGAAGTTTACAGTAGAGAGCCCATTTTTCTTAGAGAAAAGCTCCTGGGAACAGCTACTGTGATTTTGAAAGAATTTCTGGACAAGTACAATAACAACTCTGAGATTTCAAAGCCTGTTGAAAAGGTGGGGAGCTTTCAATTGCGGAGAAACAACTCGAATAAACCTCAGGGATTTGTTGATGTATCGATACGAATTTCAGAGGAAAGAGAAGAACCAAGTTCACTCCCAGGTATAAATATTTAACAAGCTTTTCACATTAAGGTCATGAATAGACTGTCTTTGCTCCCTTAGAATTAATGAAAAAGACCCTTGATTCAAGTAATACTTTGGACCAAGAACCATACTCTTATGAGTTTTGACTGAAGAGTTATTGTGATGACATCAGATTTACTAGGTGACAATGAGGGATTTAAGCTTGCAGATAACAACAGTGGCTTCAACTTGGCTAATGGATATAAACCTGCACCAGAATACCCACAACAACAAGCCTTGACCCCTGCTCAACTGCAGGGAAACCAACCACAGCCAAATCACCAATATGCACGTCAAGTACCGTGTGCTACAAATTATTCCCACCCATCGGTGGGGGGAACGAGCTAAGCACCAGCAACAGGACCGAGCTATCAGCCACATCTTGCTCCACCACCACCACCACCTCCACCTGCTAATGTTTGTTACATTTCAACTTTTACCCAAGAACAGACAACACGCCATCTAGTTACTAAAGTATGCCACAAAGTGGAACTGCAGCAGCACGAAATGCAAGACCTGGTTTTGGAATGGGAGTAGGTGCTGGGGCATTACCAGCTGGTGCTGTGATATTTGGAGAGGATTTCATGTATGGTTTTGATATTCCTCGTGGTTTACCGGATCCCTCTCTCACCATATCTCTTGAACCCCCTTTCTGAAGATGGAATACCATCTATTGTCTTATGATGCATACAATGGGATATTGTAAAATTAATATGCTTTCCGCACTTGTAAGGGTAAGGTCTGCGTACACACTACCCTCCACAGACCCCACTAGTGGGATTTTACTGGGTTGTTATTGTTGTTTCAGTTTGTAGCTGCAAATCACGGGCTTCTTGTAAAACTGCAGAGGTTTCAGCTACTATGAAATAAACTGAAGTACAATTTTACAAGTCTCAATATACATGTATTGTATTACATCATAGAACTTTGTCATAGTCTCAAGGATGATCAAAGAAATAGATGTTTACCTGCACAAATTAGCAGCTACCTATAGGTGTTCATAGGATTCATAACATTGACAAAGAGCTATAACGTTTTCCTTTAAATTCTATATATGACCTTGAGTAGGCAACTCTTGTCTCAAACTTAATGTTCACCAGTCACCAATATGAGTCAATCCCGGCCAAGTTGAACTAGAAAAAATATCAGTCTCATGTTGCTGGTTGCAGATGAGGCTCTTTTCGCAACCCAAAAACTCTTTAAAGGAATCTGTCAAAAATGGATACAAATTCTTCCACCTTTTCTTCATGGGGCAAGTGGCCACAATTCTTGATTATTTCAAGACAAGATCCAGGAATGGCCCGTGAAAGTCTTTCAGAGTTCCATGGTGGAACAAGCCGATCGCTATCACCAGTGACAATCAGAACTGAACCTCAATTTGCACATTAAAAGAGAAAAAACAACATTAGGAAGGTTTTTTTGTGTGTATTCATTGTGTAACTGGTGTCTGTTGTTTATCATGTACGTTTAAGACAATATGTTTCTAAGAACATGGTGTTATAACAACACTAATAATGTAAAAAGAACATGTTGGAACAAAGGCTCATATGACGAGCCCTTTTTCAGTATTAGTTGGGGCGTAGCTTAGAAAAAATGGTGCAATCGGAGGTTTTTTTTTTTTGGTAAGAAAGATAGATAGCATTAATTAAATTTCATGCGTACAGAGTCTAAGGTGCCCAGGTTGCACCATATTACAATCTAAGTTAAGACTAGTAGTAGTAACATTATTTTTGGTATTCCTAATGGAATTATCATCACAACAACATAAAGGTGTTGATAGTAGTTGAACAGTCTCCATGATCGTATTTTGTGTTTCATCACTATTTCTCCCCATTGTCCTAGCCTGTAGATCATCAGATTCACATGTTGTTGTTGGAAGAGATTTCATAAGTGTTAGTCCATGCTTATCAGCTTCCAAAAGAGGTGTTACAAAAGATGGTGGTGCATCAAAAACTCGCATTGGAGAGTTGGCTTCCAAAAAATGTCCTGCTTTAGCTAGTTGATCCGCAACTCGATTTTGTTCTCTGTACACATGTTGAACCCTGGGATTACTGAGCCTCAGCAAAAGGTGCCTGCAATCAAGTAGTTGGTTAGCATGTATTATATTGTCACAATGCAGCATGGTGATTACCTCCTTTGCATCAATTTCCATAGAAAGTGGTGAGAGATTGTGTTGAATTGCTATTCTAAGTCCTGTATCAAGGCATGTAGCTCCGCTGAAATAGATGATTGTCGTGGCATGTACCCTGAGAAACCTACAATCCAATCCTCTTTATGATTTCTAATTAGGCCCCAATGCCGTCAGTATTCAATTTTGCTGAATGAGCCCCATCTGTATTTAATTTATAAGTATTGAGCTCAGGTGGTATCCATTTAAGAGGCATCATGATCCTTTGTGGCACTTTGTGGGAGGATGCAACTAGGTAAGAAAATTCAGTGGCTTGTTGAGTTGTCAAATTGATATTTATATTAATATGAATTCCATCGTGAAGGTTTCTATTACGAAGGTTTCTATTACGAGTGATCCAAATGTTCCAAAGGCTTAATGGAAAATAAGTACGTGGGTTAATGTTGTATGGTAGTTTAATGCCTTTGTAATTTATTAAATATAATAGCCATTTTTGAGGTGTGTCCAAATGTAGTAGAGAGTTAATAAGCCTCCCCGTTCCCAGTTTATGCCAGTAGAGTCTAGCATTTGTACAAGTTACTAGATGGGTATAGCCCGTGATAGCACGGGCCCAACATTTACATTTTGAAGTGATCAATTTTTCAGCGAATTGGAATGTCATTAAGATATAAAGTATGCTAATACTGCAATTGCATAAAATACAGTTGAGTGTAACCGCTAATTTTTGCATTATAAGCTTTAATATTACAAATAATTAGATCCTATTATTAAGAATTGGATAGCAAAAAAAAAGGGCAATATACTCAGCAAATTCCCCTCATACTGAAAGCCTTGACAAACTGCTAGTTTGGCATGTCGCGTTATCCCCATGATTCATCACTATCTGCCACTGTCAAACGATATAAAAATGGGAAAATTTTGTCAGTAATTGCAACGAATAGAACCAGAATCAAAGAGACATATATTTATCTTGGAGATGCGAAGTATCTTGAGGAAAGGCATCAATATTCTACGAAGTAAAACGTCTATTCATTTGTTCTGTCCACAGTTCATAGCAACTTTCGAACAAAAAAAAATTGAACACACTGTGGTAGTAACAACAGAGAATAATGATATATTTTGATTTTATAGTTGACTATATTTACTCCAAAATGCAACAACAAACAATATGAATTGGCTAATGAGTTTATTTAACAGGCCTTAGAATACTTGCATGACGTTATTCATCTACTTCAATTTAAGAACATGCATGAGGTATCTGTAATATAAAAGGAGATCTCTTCAAGTAAACAATATTCAAGAACTAATATCGAGGAAAATCATATTTTATGCCGACAACAAGGACACAAGAATTTTACACCAATTTTAGATAAACATCTTAGCATTTCTAGATTGAGTAACCATGATCTAACCTTTTTAGATCAGCAAATGATGGTTCATTAGACTTTTTCTAAGGTAACATTTCAAGCATTTTTGTCAGGAGAGAGTACACAAATAAAGAAGGATCTCACGCTAATTCTGGTGATATAAAGATAAAGTAGCAAATAAAGGAACTTTACCACAAGAAACAGAAGAAGTACATCAAAGCATAAAGAATTAACAGCGAAGAGAGGAACTTTGGCAGCTATCTGTTATCACATTAATAAAAAAAGGTAGATTAACATACACTATATCTCCAGTTGATCTTGTGAAACCCAAAAGGAAGAGAAAGCTTAATGCTTTGAAGCCACTACCATTGTAAGGCCACAAAACTACCAAATCATATTGGAGGCGTATGAAATTTACAACCCCTAATAAGAATCCTTCAAATGTAGACAACATATTATTTGAGGAAGATTTTTCCAAAGAGATAGGAGATGGTCCACAAAAGACAGCTCTATTCGCAGGCCATATATATTTATAAAAGTAAGGCTATTATTGTTGAAATACTCTCAGTATCAAAGGCGAAAAGTGCAAAAAAAGCTCTAAGGTCTGTTGGGGCTTTATGCGCAAAGCACAAATAAAGCGTGGGCTTTAATGAAAAAAGCCGCTAATGGATAAAATAACAAATATGTATGTGTAGTACAAGACTAATATCTATAAGCATGAATACCAAATATGGACAAAGAAATTGAAGAAAATCGCTTAGTGTCTCTCTTCAGGATTACGCTCATTGACAAGGAAAAGTATGTCTTAGAGCCTTGATGGTAACACTAAAGTGCCTTCTAAGCGAGGCGAAGCGCTCAATATGTTTTGAGCCTCGCTTCAGGGCTTAAGCGCGCCTTTGATAAGTGACAAGCAATGGCTGAATATCTAATATGACAATATTAATTAATAATCAAAGCCATAGAATAATACCTTGAAGATATGATTCAAATCAATCATTTTCAGGAAAAAAGAAGATAGAATGTTAGATCCAAAAGGAACTCATCTCTCAAAAGTGTTTTCACAATTTCCCACATGAACAACATGTTTTCATAAAAGAATAAAAGTTTTAGCACCCAGATGTATTTATATATAATCCTATGGAATCTCTCTCTCTCTCTTTCTCTTGGATTTGGAAAATAATCCAATCCCTGAGATCCCTCTCAATCAAGAAGTTGTCGGTGTTATTACTATGGAAGATGTCATTGAGGAGCTTCTTCAGGTGCGCTCAATTCAGACTTTCAATTAGTAATTTTGTCCTTTCGTGTTATTGTATTCATCGATTCACCCCAAAGACGTGAACTTATGAATATTTTCTCCAAAGTATCGCGCTAGATTGGGTCCTTCTAAAGCTGTAAGGAATCTAGAAACTCCAACATTACATTAAAATCGTTAGAAGTATCAGCATTACACCAAAATTTTAAACTATGGATGCATCTATTCTTCAGCAACAAAATATTCTCTTCCTTCCCCTCAAAATACATTATGTTCCTCTTGAGCCAAACATTCCAGAATATACATAAAGGAATGGTTTCTCAGCTATACATGCCATATTTATATAATATTCTTGTCAATACTTCAGTTCATTAGCCTCCTACTATAGAACTACCTTATTACTAACTAATTATTTTGAAGTACAGTATTTATATATACTCGTCTTTGAAATATGGAATGCAAAAAAGAAGAAAATATTTTCTTGCAAATTTATTCTCGAAGGTGTAATTATCAAAAAGAGGTAATCCAAGCCAGAATATTAGAAATTCTATATAACTCATTACTTCATCAAAAAAAAAAAACCAGAATATTAGAAATCAATCACATGATTATTATAACTCTAAACTACCAAATGCGCTAAACTTTCTCTAAAAAATAAAACGAAGTGTAGTGTAGCAGCACTATAAATTCCTTAAAAACTACACATACATGTTATCTCGTTAGAAACTAAAAAGTTGCACACTTCTTAAGAAATTATTCCTCCTTATCACAATAAAAGTTGGCACAATACAATAAATGTGGTATAAAACTGAGATGATTAGATACTTAGGCATTTGTGAAGTCTGATGTAGCTAGCTCTAGTTGAGTAACCTAACTACGCCTACCTAATCTTAGCATCTATAGAATCTCTATGAGGTATTTTCTACAATAGAAAAGTCAATCAAAGTCTTAATCCAAGCAAAGATCGTGTAAAACAAATTTCAGATACACAAAATAAAGTGTTACAAAAGCACCTTTAGTAATGCACTGTTGAAGGAGATATCACACCTCTCTGCATTGGTTAGTAATAGAGTTTGAGGACATTGAGGATTGCGTGACAGGGGAGAAATTAAACAAGAATAACAAATGAAATGGCAGCCAAACTTACTTTGACCAATCTATATGTAAATAAGAACTGTTCAAAGTTCTTCACCATACACCATATCTTAAAATCTATGTAATCGTACGAAAGGTATGAAATGAAGAAAAAGAGAGTATACGAAGCTTACTTTGATACTTCTACTGGAAATTATCCATTTATCATAAATAGTCATTCTCTCTGAGTCAGGATCATCAACGTTACCTACCGTATTTATTGCAGTTAGATAAATCCCAGATAAAAAATATTATAGTCTAAAGTATTTCCACTAAATGATAAAATAATGACTTACCTTCTTGGTCATCTCAGCAAGCAAATAACTAAAGCAAGACTTGTGAAAACTCAAGGCCTTGAATAGGACAGTCTTTTTCGAGAACGAATCTCTTCCCAACACTTTAAGCTGCTACAAAACAGTCTTGTTTCAGTTAAATGACCCATATAAAATAATAAGAACAGAGAGTCACCAAAAATAAAAAATAATTACAACCGAATCAATAAATGAACAAAGAGGAAAAATTAACGGAAAATCACCGGCTAAAAGGGTGAAGCTAACCGAGGGAGGGGCACATGAAAAGCCTTTAGATCAGCCGTGAAATTGGGAATTACAACCGAAAAATCTTTACATCAGTCGTGAAATTGGGGACAGAATAAGAAGGACATCAAGCCATGAATTTCAGATGTGAAATTCAGAGGTCTGAAGAGAACCGGAAGAAATTTGGGCAAAATTAAGATAAAACTCAAAAAGTTGTTCTTGAAAATGTGATGTTTTTCCATTGTTGGAAGTTGAAACAAAAGAGATAAAAGAACTGAATGTTCTAGAATTGTGTTGAGAGAAGTGTCGAGTGAGTATTGAAAGAATAAGTATAGGAAAATATTTTTATAGTTGAGCAAAATGTCAAATTTGTCCTTGGTCGACCACATTTGGCTCTTCTATATAAATAAATAATAAGAACAGATAGTCACCAAAAATAAAAAATAATTACAACCGAATCAATAAAATGAACAAAGAGGAAAAATTAACGGAAAATCACCGGCTAAAAGGGTGAAGCTAACCGAGGGAGGGGCACATGAAAAACCTTTAGATCAGCCGTGAAATTGGGAATTACAACCGAAAAATCTTTACATCAGTCGTGAAATTGGGGACAGAATAAGAAGGACATCAAGCCATGAATTTCAGATGTGAAATTCAGAGGTCTGAAGAGAACCGGAAGAAATTTGGGCAAAATTAAGATAAAACTCAAAAAGTTGTTCTTGAAAATGTGATGTTTTTCCATTGTTGGAAGTTGAAACAAAAGAGATAAAAGAACTGATTGTTCTAGAATTGTGTTGAGAGAAGTGTCGAGTGAGTATTGAAAGAATAAGTATAGGAAAATATTTTTATAGTTGAGCACAATGTCAAATTTGTCCTTGGTTGACCACATTTGGCTCTTCTATATAATAATAAAATAATAATAAAAAAGATATGATTCAGAGTTTCATCTGCTTCGTGGCAAAAGGGGCAAGTGGCTTCAGTTATAATATTTAACTTGTGTAGAAATTGATGTGTTGGCAATCTGTTATGGTAAGGAAGCCAAATGAAATACTTGACTTTAGGAAGTATAGGTAGTTTCCATGACCAATTAAGTTGATTGCAAGTGTTTGCACTGTCAGTATATATTTTTTCTAAGGCCCTATACATAGAATTGACTGTAAATGTACCACTATTAGTGAGTGACCAGTAGATACGATCAGCTCTAATATTTTCCAAGGAGCATAAATCTACCCCATGTGGTGGGGAGGATACAAAGGGGAGCAGATTCATGGTATGATTGTAAAAGCTTCCCATTAAGGTTAATATGGGTAATGAAAAGTTTAAAGATGAATTATTCCCAATATAGAAATGTGATTCTTTTTGGAACGGACTAATAAGGAAAGTGTGTCATCTAAATTGAAACGGAGGGAGTACTTGCTAATTCAATAATAAAAATAAAAAGGAACAAATAATTTATTTGATTACTATATGATGTGTATCATTTAATTTTGTATAGATTGTGATATATTTCTGCACACTATATTAAATAATAAAATACAACTAATATTTATTAAATTAATATGATATATTAGATCATAATTTTATAAGATTAACCAGATGAGGAAAGGCCCGTATACGGGCCCAATATTATAATTTTATTAAAATTATTATTTGTTGGTGTTTAGTTAATTAACTTTTGAGGTTTAACAAGCTATATATTTTAAAATTACTTTTGAATATAAAAATATTTAGTTTGAAATGGTCTTCAAATAATATGGTAGATGAAAATTATTTAATTTTTATTTTCAAATTGCTTTAAGATAGTATGGGTAAATATGAAAATCTTGTAAACATAGATACTTCTTTTTGTTGGTGTATTATTTAAAAATTAATTTTATTTTCTCTATGAAAACTTCTATTTGAATAAACAAAATTAATAATTTTTCAAAATGAGAAAAAGATTGGAAATGAGCATTTGCACTGCACAAATAGTCTAATTAACACATGCATAGTGCATTTAAAGGAGAGTTGTGGCTAGAGGAATGTGGGGTCCACGTGTATTTTACATTTAAGAAATGCGAACATGAAAATTTTATAAAATGACATATATGCCCTTGGTCAACCATCTTTCCTTTTCTATATAATAAAAATATTTTGTCAAATTATCCGCAAATTGCGCGGGTTCTTATCCTAGTGGAGAGAAAAACAAAAATACAGATAAAATGCTATAGAATCTCATAGCTCGTTTGGTCAAGCTGCAAAAATCAGCTTATTTTGAGAAGTGCTTTTTTTTAAAAGTGCTTTTCTCAAAAGTACTTTTGGTTGGTGAGAAACAGTTTGTGTTTGGCTAATTAGTTTAAAAAGCACTTATGAGCAGCAATTCGTGTTTGGCCAAGATTTAAAAAACTGCTTCTAAGTGTATTTTTCTCAAAAGTGCTTCTCAAAAAAGTGCTTTTGAAGAGAAGCTACTTTTTTTCTGCTTCTCCAAAACTGCTTCTGCTTCTCCTCAAAAGCACTTTTTTCCTTCCAAAAGCTTGACCAAACACCTCAATTTTTTGCCAAAAATGCTTTTGACAAAAAAACCCACTTTTGAAAAAAAAAAAGAAGCTTGGCCAAACACCCTATCAATAACCAAACAACCATACAAGTACAAAAACCGAGCTTATCTGGAGTGTAGATGCACAAAAGATATACTGTGAAAAATGGAAGCTCTACTTGTAAGAAAACTCGGCGATCCTACTCTGCCACCGAATGTCTCAGAAAATTCACCATTCGATGTCTCAACCTCTCATCCAATCCCTAATTTGGGGTCACCTACCTCCGTTAGAGTACGAGTCAAAGCAACCAGCTTGAATTTCGCAAATTACCTCCAAGTCCTCGGCAAGTACCAAGAGAACCCCCTTTACCTTTCATTCCTGGCTCCGATTACTCCGGCGTTGTTGATGCCGTTGGCCCTAATGTTACTAAGTTCAAAATTGGTGATCCCGTTTGCTCTTTTGTTGCACTTGGCTCCTTTGCTCAATTCATCGTTGCCGATCAATCCGGCTTGTCAGTTGTTCCTTAATCTCTTCTGCTTTATTTTACAATAATTAAACAATTCAAATGCGGAAAGCTTAGTTTTCGTTTTCGAAGTTTATCTTCAGTATTGGAATTGATTTACGTGGTTTAGACGACACTCTCCATTTATATTGAAATGAAATGGGCCTAATAGAAGAATGGGTAAATGATTAGCAGAGTCCACTTTTACTAGTTCGATTTGAGGTGTACATGTTTAATTGATTGGTTAAACGTTAAACAATTGAAATTATTGTAATAGGGCTTGGATACTAGTGCAACAACAACAACAACATACCAGTGAGTTCCCACAAGTGAGGGTCTGGCCCGTCTGGGAGGGTGGGGTGTGCGTGGATACTAGTGCATATCTTTCAATATACACGAGGGGTTGTTTGGTTCAAAACCAGGTTATCCAAGAATTATAATCCTGGGATATAACCATGATAGATAATCCCAAATATTATACTGGGATAACCTCCCTAGTCCTTGTAACCAAGCGGCCCCTAAAATTTGGTAAAAATGGGAAGTGTACCCTTACTTGATTTCGCGCGACATAGGTCAATGGACATTGTATATGAGCCAAACTAGACTTGTGCTTTTTTTCTTACTTTTGGGTTGGTTCAATGGTTTTAGTGTTCAAAAATGTCTTAAGTTAGCTTATAATTGAAGGTTTCGAGTACCTGATGGGTGTGATCTAGTGGCAGCGGGTGCACTTCCTGTTGCATATGGGACATCCCATGTGGCTCTGGTGCATAGAGCACAGCTGCGTCCCAATCAGGTAGGGTCACCTTCCCTTGAGCTTTAGGGCATAAAATGGTAAGGCCATTGGTACATGATTTATTATACACCCGAATCATGTGACATACTGGTTTACAAATGGTAGGTGTTAATGGTACTTGGAGCGGCTGGAGGTGTTGGGCTCTCAGCGGTACAAATTGGGAAGGTTTGTGGAGCAACAGTTATTGCAGTTGCTAGGTACTTTTCAATTCTCAAGTGTACAAAAAAGTTCTTTTAAGGTTGTTGTGCTAAAAGTTATCCTTGTCTGTTAATCTTAGGGGAAATGAAAAGGTGCAATTTTTGAAATCTTTAGGAGTTGATCATGTAGTAGACTTGAGCAATGCAAACGTCATCGAAAGTGTCAAGGGCTTCCTGAAGTCAAGAAAGCTCAAAGGGGTTGATGTCTTGTATGATCCGGTCGGCGGGAAGCTTACAAAAGATAGCTTGAAGCTATTAAATTGGGGAGCGCAAATTCTGGTTATTGGATTTGCAAGTGGAGAAGTACCTGTCATCCCAGCGAACATTGCTTTGGTGAAGGTACTGCTTCTAAGCACCCCAATCTTTTTCTTTTTAGCCCCTTTTGGTTCTTTCCTTCTAGTCGGTTGACTGTACCAGGCTTAATTAGTCCGGTTGCTGGTCAATTGAGTAGCTCTTAATTAGACATGTCCAAGGCTCCTAAGTTACGCATGTGGTGGGCACACTAGCTCCTTGAAGTTCCTACTAATAGTTTGAAATTTGAATTCAAGCAGTAAGTTAAAAGATCATTCTCAGAATATAGACTGTCTTGCCATAATCCTGATTGCATATACTATGTTGCAACATGCTAGCAACAACATTTCTTAGTCTCAAATCAACAATCTAGAGGGATCTTGCACTGAAGGGTGTGGCTTAGTGGTCAATGAAGTGAGTGCAAACTTGGGAGACCATTCAAATTCCAATAGAGACAAAACACTACGTGAATTCGTCCCATCTTCCTAGGCTATGGTGGGCAGAGTTATTCGGTACCTGTGCTGGTGGGAGGTAGCAACCCAATGAAATGGTCGAGGCGCACCCAAGGCTGGCGTAGGTACCACTATTTCAAAAAAAAAAAACGGAAAAAAAACGAAAGGAAAACCAATCTTGAAGGATCTAAAGAGTAGAAATTTCACGCTCTTGTCACAAGAGGATGTCAAGGCATGTAAATATTTTCTTTTAAGACATGCTGCTCCCAAATTATTGCATGAGAAGTTTGCTCCACCTTTCATTTCATAATATGGACAAGCTACTATTAATTATCCAGGTGTCTCATAATACAAGCAGTATGAGCAGCAAAGGACTTTCATTTCTTTTTATCTCTCTTTACTGTGTCATCCCAGCCCCCAAAAAGAGAAAGCTTATTCATTTTCTTTTGTCCGAGAGTAATAACCATCATTTTTTATACTTTTTTTTTTCCATCAGAACTGGACGATTCACGGACTCTATTGGGGAAGCCATAAGATATATCAACCTAATGTGCTTGGAGATTCTCTGAAAGAGCTCCTATCCTGGTTGTCTAAGGGTTTGATTACAATCAACATTTCTCATACATTCAGCCTGGCAGAGGTAAGAATCTTTGGCATTTATCACTTTTTAAATCCAGAAAAAAGTAAGAAAAGATCCTAGTAATGTGCAGGGACTAGCATTTCATATTCAAAAAAAGGCTGTCTGATCCTTACGGACCTTCAAGATAGTTAAAATCCTAAAGTAAGGTGCCCAGCTCTGAACATTAATCCTAAAGAATGCGGGCTTGCCAAGCTATTAAATGCTTGATTACTAGCTATTCAAGGTCCATCCTGGATCATCATGCACGAGAGAAACACAATGGCCTCTAGAAACTTAGAGGTCTAGGTCGTAGGGTTACTATGGAGAAGAAATATGTGGCTAGGATCTTCTTATATCGAGAGAGGTAGTCTGGTGCATTTGTGCATGGCCAGTGACATAATCCTTGGTGCACAAGTACATACTGTTAAATTATATTCTTCTTGACAACAGTGTTCAACTGAATCCATTCTGAACTGAAAGTAAACCAACACATGACTTATCTGGATGCTCATTATTTCTTCTACAGTATTTGATATTTCTGCTTTCAATAACGAAGAAATTCTTGAAAAAGAAAAAGTAAATATCAAATGAAGTTCCATTCAACACGGAAAATTTCTTGAAATTGGTTGTGACAATGAGGACTAAGCTTGATCTTGCTAGTCTCATACTTCTCTAAGCAACACCACTGCTAAAGTTGTTTTCTTTCTTTTGTCCGGTTGAAGAATTAGGGTGATTGTATTCCCTGAGTTTCCAGTTGTAGCATATATGCGGGACTTCTTGTCAAGAATAGGAAAATCAATAATTTAAACAGTCCGGTTGTCAGTCATACTGGTAGCATGAGTCAGTCCTATAACTTAGGACATCCATAGAAAGTTTAGTAAGCTATTGCTCATTAGTTTTTCCGGGTTCCTCAGAAATTATAAAAATGTTAAGAACTATTGGGGATTTACGTGCTATAATTGGGAACTTAAGGACTAATGCCTCATTTGTTTGCGCTTAATGGAGGTCTGAATCTTAATCATTCAGTTCTCAGACATTAAGTGCGTTTGTTTTTAAAGGCTGAATCTTAATTATTCAGATCTTAATAATTAAGTGTTTTTATTTTTAACTTCACAACCACTTAATGGGTCTGTATGGTTAAGATCTATAACAGAAACTTAATTTCATTAAGAGGCTATCATCCATATTCATTTTCAACTACCACCATACCACCCACCATTATCAACTACCACCATACCACCCACCACAACCATACTCAACCACCATCATCCTCAATCACAGCTGCCACCATTATCGACTATCACCACCCGCCATCCCCACCACTCCCACCACCGTCATTCTCAACCACAACTAACACTCTTTCACCTCAACTACCATAACTAACCTCCCCATCACCATCAACAACCATTGTTGGCACTGCCCATCATTATAAGCTACCACCACCCAACACCACCTTCCTCAATCATAACTACCACCACCACCTGTCATTATTAACTATCACCACCAACATCCTCAATAATAATCGCCACCACTACAAATCACCACTAGCTACTACCCCGAACCACCACCGTTAACCAAAATTATCACCAACCACCACCTCAAGTCGGTATTCACGAGCACCATTGTTGGCCATCACCGCCAGCAACTACCATATTTTAAAACACTATATATTTCATTGATAGAAATAATATTAATTAGTATTTCATTTGAATTTTATGTTTATTAATTTTTGAATAAAGATTAATTTTGTACATTCAGATGTTAAAAATCAAACAGACTTAATTTTTTAGTATTCAAATCTTCATACACATCTTAATATTCAGATGTGTATCAAGATTCATACATCTTAATCTTAATACACATCTTGATATCAGACGTCTTAATCTTAAAAATAACAAATGAGGCCTAAAAGTCCCACTAACCCTACAACACACAAGGCCCAAATTTTAGTTATGTGCAATAGCAATTATGTACTATATCACATGTAAAAGCTCGAATCTTCTAAATTCAAAATATAGTTTATGGTCTATCAGATACATCTCAATGTACAAAGTCCCTTTATTTTCCATTCCTAAATAACGTGTCAGTCAAATTCTAAGTCGCTCGAACTCTTCACTTTCAGTGTCGTGCCAGTGTCGACACGACGTGGGTGTGGGATCCGTAACGGATCTGGGCAACCGATTTTGGGTACTTTGACCAAGATCAACGGAGAAATTAAGGACAAATACAATAATTTTTTAAATCAAAACAAAAGCTAGGGTAAAATTAAAGAAAATGGAATACCTTGTATATAGAATATTTTACGTCAGTCCTTTCTTTTTATTTCCTTCTTGGATTCTCCTCTTGATCAACATTTTCTTCTTCTCGGAATATCTTGGAAGTTTTTCACATAATGTCTCATAATTTAGACATATTTTTATAGCTCTATTTTAAATATTTGAATTATTTCTAGCTGAATTCCCACACCATTATCCGTACCTGGGACCATACCCCCGAATCTAAAAATTTAGATCATGAAGGATTCGAGATCCGCACCCGAGTCCAAGCAACTTAGGTCAAATCAATCAATGTCAGTTCAAAGGGCATAACAGAAACAGAAGTTAACTGTTGTTCACGGTTTGTTTACAGGTTTAGCTTTTGGTTTTTAAAGGAACCGGAAATGAGAAATCCTTTTAACTTATTTGAGGCAGAAAGAAGTAGTTAATGACGTTACTTTGGTTTCTCCCCCAATTCTTTTTTTCAAATTTTGTTCACTTAATGATCTCAATGTGGTAGTTTTCTGCCTCATAAAACGTGGGTCAACCGACTAAATTACTTTTCCAGGGCTTTGGGGAGCCAGTTATTCTTTATGCTGTTGGAAACGTAGCATAGTGGTTTCCGCCGTGCCTTCGCAAATTTAATAGGAAACTGTAGTGTTCTTTCCCTGTTTTATCTTTACTTGTTAAAGAAAGGAAGAATAGAAACTAGCGCAAACGAATGGAGACTTCCAACAAGCAACCCTCTTTTGGTGATGATAATGCGACTCATACTACAAATTAGAGTAGAATTATGAGAGTTAGTGGTCAATGAAGTGGGTTAGAACCATGAGGTCTGAGGTTCAATTCTCGACGGAGACAAAAACACTAGGTGATTTCTTCCCATATGTCCAAGCCTTATGGATGGAGTTACCTGGTACCTGTTGCTGGTGGGAGATAGCAGATATCCCGTGGAATTAGTCGAGTTACACGCAAGCTGGCTCAGATACCACAGTTATTTAAGAAAATACAAATTAGAGTAGAACTAGGAATATGCATGACTGATACGGAATCGTATCGAAAACACGAATATAGCAAAACACGCGGAATCAAAAATAAGAGCTGGACCTAGAAATGGTTATATAAGAACAAGAACCAATTAGGATATGAAACCTAATTACCTCTATGAACTCAATCAATTGTAACCCTAAGCTATGAACATAAGAGCTAGACCTACAATTGATTGGAAGAACAAGAACCAATTAGGATATGAAGTCTAATTACCACTATGAACTCAATCAATTGTAACCCTAAACTATCAAACCCTCAAGAGATTGACAACTCTTGAAAACCCGGATAAAGTAATTAAGCAATTAAGTCCAACTAAAACTAATTTAGCACTAATGAAAGCAATTAAAAAATTAAAGGCATAAATATAAATGCATTAATTAAAAGATAAAGGATAAAGGGTGGGACTTGCAAGTCTTAAAGGTTATCATTAATCAAGTCTACCTAAAATAAAAGCCTTAAGGGCTATTTATACTAGAGTGGGTATTTGGCTACAATTGACCCAAATAGCCCTAAGTTAATTCTAAGGAGCTTAGTCAATTATTACAAGTATAGTCTTCTTGATCTTGACTCCTTTAAAGCACTCCAATGCTATGATGTTGACTTGGAAATAGTTAGGCATGCTCATCCGGCATGTATCAATGACTGTATGTCACTATCACTTGTTGTGTAGGTTTTCGAAAGCTAAGTTACATATTTAAGTAGAACTAGGAATATGCATGACTGTATGTCAATATCACCTGTAGTGTAGGTTTCCGAAAGCTAAGTTACATATTTATGTCATTGGTACATGTGTTTTCATTGCGCTTGGATTTAGTTCTTATTGATAATGGAATCAAGATAACTGCCACATTATTGTTCGCTTTTGGCAGGCCCATCTTGCCTTTACTGCACTCAAAGATAGGAGAGCAATTGGAAAGGTGATGATATCATTTGATGAGTGGAGAACACTGAAGTCTAAGCTTTAGTTGGACTAAGGAATGAAACGAGTTGCAGAAGATTGTCCTTGCTGCGTGAATATCCAAATTATGTACTACCTTATGCTAGCTGCTACTATAGTTTTTGTCATATAGAGGTGCTGAAACCAATAAATATGTTCTTGTAATCAATGAAAGAAATCTTAAAGCATTAGATGCTGTTTGAATGTAACAATAGACGTACTTGGAAAAATTGTGGGAAATGTAATAGAAATTTTTTCTATTACATATATTTCTCTTTGGTTCATTGCTGATCCTGACTCGTTTATGTTTTTTTTTCTTTTTTAAACCTTAATCAAGTAGCACTTCTCTTATATTCTTTCTTATTTTTTAAAAAGAAATTTTTCTCTGTATCCTTGGTGGGGTAGATATCTTTTGTAACTAGCTTCAAGAGTAGGTAAGTGATAGTATATCTAGACTATATATGTAGTTATTTCTACTATAGTATGAACGAAAATATACTATNAATAGTAATGACGAAAAATATACTTATAAATTTTGATCACTTATATATTTCATGAACCAAACTATATTTTTAACCACATTTAAACAATGCTAACTTTTTACTTCCGTTAGACAATCGTTTCTCCAGCTCTTCTTCTCTTCCTCAATATTGAATTGGTTAATCATTCATCAAACCGGCAGGGGCAGATCTATCATGTAAGCTGCCCGTTTAGCTTTGTAAAAATAGCACGGGATAGTTAGTTTTCGGACTGCTCATTCAAAAATAGCCAGCGTTTGCCAAGTCATTGAAAAATATCCACTATTTTGTTGCAACAGAGACGTTCCAGCATAATATACTGGAGTTCGGTGCACCTGTGTATGAACTTCCAGCATATTATGCTGGACCGGTATACTTTGCTGGCTCCGATATAATATATTGGAGACTGGAGCACCGGTGCTCCAAACTATGCTGGACCGGTATGTTATATTGGAACTCCAGTATATTAGACTGGAGTTCCAGTATATTATGCTGGAGTATTTTTTCGGATTTTGAACAATGTTTTCGTTCAGATTTATCTTCACATGAAAAGTGGCTAAATTTCAATTACTTTAGAAACCGGGCTATTTTTGAACAACCACTTGTAAATCTTGCTATTTTTGAATTTCTCCCTTTAGCTTTTGCTTAGATCCAATATATCAAGGCCGACTCCAACTTTATGTGGAGAAAGCTTGTGCCTTAGGCCCTAGAGGGCCCCATTTTTTAAAGTTAATAGGTTCATAGGTGTGACGACCCAAAGGGTCATCACCTGTTTTCTTACCCATTCCGTACTTCCGGGGCCTTGAAAACCTCATTTAGGGTTGCCTCGATTTGCGTGCGCAGTCCGGGCGCGTAGCCGGAAAGCTTAAATATGAATTCTGGGAGAAAAATGCTAAAATTTGATATTAAAATGAATAAGTTCGACTTCGGTCAACATTTTGGAAAAACGGACTCGGACCCGTGATTTGATGGTCCCGGAGTGTCACGACCCCAGTTCACCCTCCATGAACATGTCGTGATGGCACCTAGTCCTACGACTAGGTAAGCCTAACAATGCGGAAATTTGTATAACTTGCGGAAACATTTAATTAAATTAAGCAAAACTAGAAGAAAACGGTAAATAAGTGCCACCTGGCATATACAACTCAAAAATAAATCGCGGAAGTCAAAAATCTCAACCCAAAACCCGGAAATTCACGGGAAACACAGGCTAACAGAAACATAGTACGCTGCTCTAACTCCAGAATATCTAAACAACTGAGAGAAAAGGGGATAAACTAAGTACTAAAGCTGGAACAGAATAGAGACTCCTGGTCTGCGGACGCGGCAGATATACCTCGACGTCTCCGTGTATCTCCTCGCCTCAAGGATAGTGCGCCTGAGTGGAGGTACCTGGATCTGCACATGAAAAACATGCGCAGGAAGGGCATGAGTACACCACAGCGGCACTCAGTAAGTGCCAAGCCTAACCTCGGTTGGGTAGTGACGAGGAAAGGTCAGGGCCCTACTGAGGTAAAACACAATATATAATAGGTTAAGGGAAACAGTATAGATAAAGTCTACAGCAAGAATCTAAACAGGATAAATAGGGAAACAGTAATAGGAAACAGAAACAAAACAATATAAGGAATACTGCTCACAACAGGAAGTAATAGCCGGGATCTCTTGGTATCCCGAGGATCTCTTGGTATCCTCATCATATACACTAGGGATCTCTTGGTATCCCGAGGATCTCTTGGTATCCTCATCATTTACACGAGGGATCTCTTGGTATCCTCAAATCTTACATTTACATGTGCCGGGGATCTCTTAGTATCCCGCACCTCAATCCAGAACATAACAAGTACAGGGGGATCTCCCGGGATGCCGTCCCGTAGTCCCAATTTAAAACACACAATAACAACCCAACACATTAGGATAAATGCTAAACTCAGAACAAGTAATAGAAATCCTAGCCTAACATGCTCCACAGAGTACAACAAGACAGTTTAAACACTTAAGCAAGTAAGTCAACTAAACATGCTTCTCTAAACTAGCATAGGACAAACTTACAATTCAAAATAAACAGGTAAGCAAGAAAAAACTCAATTTAAATACTTCAAGTAAAAACGGATTTCCAACAATTAGCTCAAGTACGCGCTCGTCACCTCACGTACGAGGCTTTCAAATATCAAATATCATGTCCTAAGGGGAAAAGGTCCCCCACACAAGGTTAGACAAGCTACTTACCTCGAACCGGCTCAAAATCAACTAGAAATCACGCCCTTGCCACGAGTATCCGACTCCAAATGGCCCAAATCTATTCAATTCAATTACATATCGTAAATATCATCGCAAACAACTGGTTTTTACGATTAAATTCAAAGCTACGACGTGAA
This sequence comes from Nicotiana attenuata, assembly GCF_001879085.1. Lineage (NCBI taxonomy): Eukaryota > Viridiplantae > Streptophyta > Magnoliopsida > Solanales > Solanaceae > Nicotiana > Nicotiana attenuata. Next base: position 29,902 of record NW_017675853.1, read on the forward strand.
ATTAGGTAAAATAACCAAAATGCCCTTCAGGGCAACGACTCGGAATCAAATAATTTTCACATTTTCAGAACTCTCGTACTCTCACGAGTCTAACTATATAAAAATCTCCCAAATCGGAGGTCAAACACCCACTCAAAAGCCCAATAGTTTAGCTTATGAAGTTTCACCCAATTTTTCAATTTTTGATCCCAAATTCGAATTTTTAATGATGAATTTAACTACCAAATGATGAAATATAACTAGAAGGGATTAAAGAAACGTTACCCAATAGTCTTCTCTTCAAAACCCTCTAAAAATCGCCCTTCCCCGAGCTCAATTTGATTTTTCTAACTTATGAAAACTAACCCTCGAAAATTTTATATCTGCTCAGGGATTTCCGCTTCTGCGGACAAGGGACCGCTTCTGCGGAACAAGAGCCGCTTCTGCGGTTTTCATTAAAAGGGTAGGGACCGCATCTGCGAGGGAACATCCGCTTCTGCGGAAACTAAGGAGTTACAGGAGCCCGCATCTGCGACGCCTGAGCCGCTTCTGCGAGGATAGCACCGCTTCTGCGGTTTCTGAGGGAAGGGTGCAAAGCCGCTTCTGCGATTGAGTGGCCGCTTCTGCGGCTCCGCTTCTGCGGTTCCCAAGCCGCAGAAGCGAAAATACCAGAAGAGAAAAACCAGCTGCTGCAACATTTCAAAAATTCTTCCGTTAACCACCCAAAATCATCCCGAGGCCCCCGGGACCTCAACCAAAAGCACCAATAACACCTAATACCTCATTCAAACTTGTACCAATCCTTAAACCACCTAAAACAACGCCGAAAACTCGAATTAAACAAGGATTTGAGCCTAAGAACTTCAATTTTTATCAAAATACGCTTTCGATCAAAAACCTAACCAAAACACGTCCAAATGACTTGAAATTTTGCGCACACATCCCAAATGACATGACGGAGATACTGCAACTTCCGGAATTCCAATCCGACCCTCGGATCAAAAACTCACTATCGGACCGGAAACTTCAAAAATTCAAACTTCGGCATTTCAAGCCTAAATGAGCTACGGACTTCCAAAATACATTCCGAACACGCTCCCTACCCCGAAATCGCCTAACAGAGCTAACGGAACCATTGGATTTCCATTCCGAGGTCGTCTTCATATGGTTCCGACTACGGACCATTTTTCAACACTTAAGCTCTCATTTAGGGACTCTGTGTCCCAAAACTCTCCGAAACTCAACGCCGAACGTCCCGGCAAACCAAAATGGCAGAAATGAACATAGGGGAAGCAGTTAATAGGGGATCGGGGCATTAATTCTTAAGACGACCGGCCGGGTCGTCACATCCTCCTACACTTAAACATTCGTTCGTCCTCGAACGAGCATAGAGAACATACCTGAAGTAGTGAAAAGATGAGGGTAGTGGCTGCACATGTCCCGCTCGGTCTCCCAAGTCGCCTCCTCGGCCAGCTGACCCCGCCACTGAACCTTCACTGAAGCAATGTTCTTTGACCTCAAATTTCTGATCTGTCTGTCCATTATAGCCACTAGCTCCTCAACATAGGATAGATCCTTGTCCAACTGGACTGAACTGAAATCCAACACGTGAGACGGATCACCGTGATACCTCCGGAGCATCGAAACATGAAATACCGGATGAACCCCGGCCAAACTGGGAGGTAAGGCAAGCTCATAGGCAACCTCCCCAACTCGCCTCAAGATCTCAAAAGGGCCAATAAACCTCGGACTCAACTTTCCTTTCTTCCCAAACCTCATGACACCTTTCATAGGCGAAACCCGAAGTAGAACCCGCTCACCAACCATATATGAAACATCATGAACCTTCCTGTCTGCGTAACTCTTCTGTCTGGACTGAGCTGTACGGAGTCTATCCTGAATCATCTTAACCTTCTCCAACGCATCCCGAACCAACTCTGTGCCCAATAGCCTGGCCTCAGCCGGCTCAAACCAACCCACCAGAGATCTACACCTCCTACCATATAAAGCCTCATACGGCGCCAACTGAATGCCGGACTGATAGCTGTTGTTGTAAGCAAACTCCGCCAATGGCAAGAAATGATCCCAAGACCCTCCAAACTCAATCACACACGCACAGAGCATATCCTCAAGAATCTGGATAGTGCGCTCGGACTGTCCATCCGTCTGGGGGTGAAATATTGTGCTCAACTCCACCCAAGTGCCTAACTCCTGCTGCACGGCTCTCCAGAACCGCGATATAAACTGAGTACCTCTGTCTGAAATGATAGAAACTGGAATACCATGCAGACGGACGATCTCCCGGATATAAATCTCTGCCAACCGCTCCGATGAATAAGTGGTACACACAAGAATAAAATGAGCGGACTTGGTCAGCCGATCCACAATGACCCAAATGGCATCAAGCTTCTTCAAGGTCCGTGGGAGTCCCGATACAAAGTCCATGGTGATGCGCTCCCATTTCCACTCCGGAATCTCTATCTGCTAAAGTAACCCACCCGGGCGCTGGTGCTCATACTTCACCTGCTGGCAGTTGAGGCATCTAGACACATAACCAACTATATCTTTCTTCATCCGCCTCCACCAGTAGTGCTGCCTCAAATCCTGATACATCTTCGCGGCACCCGGATGGATGGAATACCGCGAACTATGGGCCTCTGCTAAAATCAACTCCCGAAGCCCATCAACATTAGGCACACAAATCCGGCCCTGCATCCTCAATACCCCGTCATCTCCAATGGTCACATCTCTGGCATCTCCACGCTGAACCTTGTCCTTAAGGACAAGCAAATGAGGGTCCTCATACTGCTGCTCCCTGATACGATCGAACAAGGAAGACCGGGAAACCACACAAGCTAGAACCCGACTGGGCTCTGAAAGATCCAATCTCACAAACTGGCTGGCTAAGGCCTGAACATCCATCGCCATAGGCCTCTCTGAGGCTGGTAAATATGCCAAACTCCCCAAACTCTCCGCTCGGCGACTCAAGGCATCCGCCACCACATTGGCCTTGCCCGGTTGATACAGGATAGTGATGTCACAATCCTTCAGCAACTCTAACCACCTCCTCTGACGCATATTAAGATCCTTTTGCTTGAGTAAGTGCTGCAAGCTCCGATGATCAGTATAGATCTCATAAGGCACACCGTACAAATAATGACGCCAGATCTTCAAGGCATGAACAATGGCAGCTAACTCAATGTCGTGGACAGGGTAATTCTTCTTAGGTATCTTCAACTGTCTGGACGCGTAGGCAATCACCCTACCGTCCTGCATCAACACCGCTCCAAGGCCAACGCTCGAGGCGTCATAATAGACAGTATAAGACCCCGAACCGGTAGGCAACATCAAGATTAGGGCTGTAGTCAAAGCTGTCTTGAGCTTCTGAAAGCTCGCCTCACACTCCTCTGTCCACTGAAATGGGGCACCCTTCTGAGTCAATCTAGTCATAGGGGCCGCAATCGATGAAAATCCCTCCACGAAGCGACGGTAGTAGCCCACCAAACCAAGGAAACTGCGAATCTCTGTAGCTGAGGACGGCCTGGGACAACTCTCTTCGGCCCCTATCTTCCTCGGATCCACCCGAATACCCTCACTCGAAATCATGTGGCCTAAAAATGCCACAGAACTCAGCCATAATTCACATTTTGAAAACTTTGCATATAACTTCTTCTCCCTTAAGGTCTGAAGCACGGTCTTCAGGTGCTGCTCATGGTCTTCCCGACTCCGGGAATACACCAGTATATCATCAATGAAAATAATAACGAACGAGTCAAGATATGGTCTGAACACACTGTGCATCAAATGCATGAAAGCTGCTGGGGCATTGGTCAACCCAAAAGACATAACAAGGAACTCGTAATGACCATATCGAGTCCTGAAGGCAGTCTTCGAGATATCTGGCTCCCGAATCTTCAACTGATGGTAACTTGAGCGCAAGTCAATCTTAGAAAACACCTGTGCGCCCTGAAGCTGGTCAAACAGATCATCGATATGAGGCAAGGGATAACGGTTCTTCACTGTAACCTTGTTCAGCTGGCGATAATCAATACACATACGCATAGAACCATCCTTCTTCTTCACAAATAAAATAGTAGCACCCCACGGTGAAACACTGGGTCAAATAAAACCCTTACCAAGCAATTCCTACAACTGATCCTTCATCTCCTTCAACTCAGGAGGAGCCATACGATACGGAGGAATGGAAATGGGCTGAGTGCCCGGCAACAAATCAATGCCAAAATCAATGTCTCTATCGGGCGGCATGCCCGGAAGATCAGCTGGAAATACATCGGGATAATCTCGTACCACTGGAACTGAATCAACAGAAGGGGTGTCAACACTGACATCTCTCACATAAGCTAAATACGCGGCACACCCCTTCTCAACCATACGCCGAGCTTTAAGGAAAGAGATAACTCTACTGGGAGTGTGATCTAAGGTACCACTCCACTCAATACGTGGAATACCTAGCATAGCCAGCGTCACGGTCTTGGCGTGACAATCAAGAATAGCAAAATGGGGCGACAACCAGTCCATGCCCAAAATAATGTCAAAACCACCATACCGAGTAACAATAAATCCGCTCTGGTCTCAAAACCATGAATAGTAACCAAACATGACCGATAAACGCGGTCCACAACAAGAGAATCCCCCACAGGAGTGGAAACATAAACGGGGGCACTCAAAGAATCCCGAGGCACACCCAAATGCGGAGTAAAGTAAGAAGACACATAAGAATAAGTAGAGCCCGGATCGAATAGAACCGATGCCTCTCTGTGACAAACCAGTATAATACCTGTAATGACGGAGTCGGAGGCAACAACCTCAGTACGAGCAGGAATAGCATAATATCTGGCCCGGCCCCTCTCTCGAGGGCGACCTCTATCTCCTCGACCTCCGCCCCTAGCCGGCTGGGCAGGTGGGGTAGCAGCTGGAGCTGTGACCATGGACTGAGAACTCTGCTGAGTGCGCTGTGGCTGAGAAGTATGTGGGGGCGCACTCCTCCCAAGTCTAGGGCAATCCCTCACCACGTGGCGGGTATCCCCACACTCAAAACAAGCTCTGGGAGGGCGCGATGGCTGTGACTGGCTCGGGCCAAACCTGCTGGACTGACCTCTGAATGCGCCCCGCGCAGGAGGCGCGCTAGAAACTGGGGGTGCATAATAAGGCTCCTGAGGTATAGGCGGAGCTGGAGCACTGCTGGCTGCTGGAAGAGCTGAATGGATAGGGCGACCCGCATAACCTATACCTTAACGACCTGCTGATGGGGTACGGGCACCAGAGTAGTGACCTAACTCTCGAGACCTCTTGGCCTCCCTTTCCCCTCGCTCCCTGGCGAGCATACCCTCAATCCTCCTAACAATGCTCACTACCTGCTAATAAGAAATGTCCATCTCCAACTCTCGAGCCATGCTAGATCTGATGGGTGGAATAAGACCCTCAATGATACTGCGAACTCTCTCCCGAACTGTAGCAACCAAGGCCGGTGCATGCCTGGCCAATTTGGTATAACGGATGGCATACTCCGAAACGGTCATAGCACCCTGGCACAAGTGCTCAAACTCTGCACGCCATGCGTCTCTGAGACTCTGGGGAACAAACTCTCTCATAAACATATCCGATAACTGGGTCCAAGTCAGTGAACCAGCCTCGACTGGACTGTCTATCTCATAAGTGCGCCACCAATCATAGGCGGCTTCCCGAAGCTGAAAAGTAGTGAAAGAAACCCCGCTGGACTCCACTATGCCCATAGTGCGAAGAATACGGTGACACTCCTCTAGAAATCCCAACGCATCGTCTGATGCTAATCCACTGAACACTGGGGGATCATACTTCTTGAACCTCTCAAGTCTCCGCTGCTCGTCCTCTGAAGCAGCTGACCCATCTTCTGGCTGAACTGGCGCTGCAGGCGGTGCGGGAATAATCTCGGGAGCCTGCTTTACCTGCACTCGCTGCTCAGGAGTGCGGACAGCGGGAGTCTGTGCTCCTCCCCCGGCCTGGGATGTGGCTGCAGCAAGGGGAAGCAACCCTGCCTGAGCCAAGGTGGTGTACATGCTCATGAACTGAGCCAAAGTCTCCTGGAGCACTGGAGTAGTAGTGGCACTAGTAGGTGTGCCAGGTGCCTGGGCTCCGGCCTCGGCGGCAGCTCGCGCAGGTGCGCGGGCTGCACCACGTGCGCGTCCTCGACCTCTCCCCCGGCCCCGGCCTCTGACGGCTGCAGTAGGGGGCACGGGTGCCTGATCATCTCGAGTAGCGCGTGTCCTCACCATCTGTGAGAGAATAGAAGTCAGAAGTTTAGAAGTGATGCCAAAATATCGCCCGATAAGGAATTCAAATGAAATGAAGATTTTTCCTAAACAGTTACATAGCCTCTCGTAGATAAGTACAGACGTCTCCGTACCGATCAACGAGACTCTAATAAACCAGCCTATGTTCCGTGACTCCTATGAACCTAGAGCTCTGATACCAACTTGTCACGACCCCAGTTCACCCTCCATGAACATGTCGTGATGGCACCTAGTTCCTACGACTAGGTAAGCCTAACAATGCGGAAATTTGTATAACTTGCGGAAACATTTAATTAAATTAAGCAAAACTAGAAGAAAACGGTAAATAAGTGCCACCTGGCATATAGAACTCAAAAATAAATCGCGGAAGTCAAAAATCTCAACCCAAAACCCGGAAACTCACGGGAAATACAGGCTAACAAAAACAAAGTACGCTGCCCTAACTCCAGAATATCTAAACAACTGAGAGAAAAGGGGATAAACTAAGTACTAAAGCTGGAAAAAAATAGAGACTCCTGGTCTGCGGACGCGGCAGATATACCTCGAAGTCTCTGTGTATCTCCTCGCCTCAAGGATAGTGCGCCTGAGTGGAGGTACCTGGATCTGCACATGAAAAACATGCGCAGGAAGGGCAAAAGTACACCACAGCGGTACTCAGTAAGTGCCAAGCCTAACCTCGGTTGGGTAGTGACGAGGAAAGGTCAGGGCCCTACTGGGGTAAAACACAATATATAATAGGTTAAGGGAAACAGTATAGATAAAGTCTACAGCAAGAATCTAAACAGGATAAATAGGGAAACAGTAATAGGAAACAGAAACAAAACAATATAAGGAATACTGCTCACAACAGGAAGTAATAGCCGGGGATCTCTCGGTATCCCGAGGATCTCTTGGTATCCTCATCATATACACTAGGGATCTCCTGGTATCCCGAGTCTTGGTATCCTCATCATATACACTAGGGATCTCTTGGTATCCCGAGAATCTCTTGGTATCCTCATCATTTACACGAGGGATCTCTTAGTATCCCGAGGATCTCTTGGTATCCTCAAATCTTACATTTACATGTGCCGGGGATCTCTTGGTATCCCGCACCTCAATCCAGAACATAACAAGTACAGGGGGATCTCCCGGGATGCCGTCCTGTACTCCCAATTTAAAACACACAATAACAGCCCATCACATTAGGATAAATGCTAAACTCAGAACAAGTAACAAAAATCCTAGCCTAACATGCTCCACGGAGTACAACAAGACAGTTTAAACACTTAAGCAAGTAAGTCAACTAAACATGCTTCTCTAAACTAGCATAGGACAAACTTACAATTCAAAATAAACGGGTAAGCAAGAAAAAACTCAATTTAAATACTTCAAGTAAAAACGGATTTCCAATAATTAGCTCAAGTACGCACTCGTCACCTCACGTACGAGGCTTTCAAATATCAAATATCATGTCCTAAGGGGAAGAGGTCCCCCACACAAGGTTAGACAAGCCACTTACCTCGAACCGGCTCAAAATCAACTAGAAACCACGCCCTTGCCACGAGTATCCGACTCCAAATGGACCAAATCTATTCAATTCAATTACATATCGTAAATAAAATCGCAAACAACTGGTTTTTACTATTAAATTCAAAGCTACGACGTGAAATTAGGTAAAATGACCAAAATGCCCTTCAGGCCAATGCCTCGGAATTGAATAATTTTCACATTTTCAGAACCCTCGTACTCTCACGAGTCTAACCATATAAAAATCTCCCAAATCGGAGGTCAAACACCCACTCAAAAGCCCAATAGTTCACCCAATTTTCCAATTTTTGATCCCAAATTCGAATTTTTAATGATGGATTTAACTAAAAAATGATGAAATATAACTAGAAGGGATTAAAGAAACGTTACCCAATAGTCTTCTCTTCAAAACCCTCTAAAAATCGCCCTTCCCCGAGCTCAATTTGATTTTTCTAACTTATGAAAACTAACCCTCGAAATTTCTATATCTGCTCAGGGATTTCCGCTTCTGCGGACAAGGGACCGCTTCTGCGGAACAAGAGCCACTTCTGCAGATTTCATTAAAAGGGCAGGGACCGCATCTGCAAGGGAACATCCGCTTCTGCGGAAACTAAGGAGATACAGGAGCCCGCATCTGCGACGCCTGAGCCGCTTCTGCGGCTCCGCTTCTGCGAGGATAGCACCGCTTCTGCAGTTTCTGAGGGAAGGGTGCAAAGCCGCTTCTGCGATTGAGTGGCCGCTTCTGCGGTTCCCAAGCCGCAGAAGCGAAAATACCAGAAGAGAAAAACCAGCTGCTGCAACATTTCAAAAATTCTTCCGTTAACCACCCGAATTCATCCCGAGGCCCCCGGGACCTCAACCAAAAGCACCAATAACACCTAATACCTCATTCAAACTTGTACCAATCCTTAAACCACCTAAAACAATGCCGAAACTCGAATTAAACAAGGATTTGAGCCTAAGAACTTCAATTTTTATCAAAATACGCTTTCGATCAAAAATCTAACGAAAACACGTCCAAATGACCTGAAATTTTGCGCACACATCCCAAATGACATGACGGAGCTACTGCAACTTCCGGAATTCCAATCCGACCCTCGGATCAAAAACTCACTATCGGACCGGAAACTTCAAAAATTCAAACTTCGGCATTTCAAGTCTAAATGAGCTACGGACTTCCAAAATACATTCCGAACACGCTTCCAACCCCCGAATTGCCTAACGGAGCTAACAGAACCATCAGATTTCTATTCTGAGGTCGTCTTCACACGGTTCTAACTACGGATCATTTTTCAACACTTAAGCTCTCATTTAGGGACTAAGTGTTCCAAAACTCTCCGAAACTCAACGCCGAACGTCCCAACAAACCAAAATGGCAGAAATGAACTTAGGGGAAGCAGTTAATAGGGGATCGGGGCGTTAATTCTTAAGACGACCAACCGGGTCGTCACACGGAGGGTCCGTAGGAAAATATGGGACTTGGGCGTATGCCCGGAATTGAATTCCGAGGTCCTAAGCCCGAGAAATGAATTTTTGAGTAAAATTGTTTTTCTGAAATTTACAAAGAAAATTGAAATGAAAATTGGTTAGAACGTGTTGGTATCGGGCTCGTATTTTGGTTCCGGCGCCCAGTACAGGTCTTATACGTGGTTTAAGATATTTCTGTGAAGTTTGGTTGAAATTGGACGTCGTTTGACGTGTTTCGGACTTAAAACTCTAAATTTGAAAGTTTATGAAGGTTGAAGAAAAACTAGTGATTTTGAGGTTTCATTCGTTGTTTTGATGTTATTTTGGTGATTTGATCGCACGGTTAAGTTCGTAGGATGTTGTTGAGTCAGTGCTTGTGTTTGGTTAGGAGCCCCAAGGGCTCGGGAGTGTTTCGGAAGTGTTTCGGAGTGGTTTCGAACTTAGGTAAATTGCAGAAAATGGCTTCAGCAGTTGCAGGTCCCTTTGTTCTTCGCGTTCGTGACGCCTCTTCCGCGTTCGCAAAGCTTTATGTTTTCCCTTCATCGCGTTTGCATCAATCCCCTCGCGATCGCGTAGTGTTATTTGACCCTGAGGGCTTAGCCCTCTTTTCCTCTTCGCGATCGCATACCTTTGACCGCGTTCGCGTAGTTTGCCAGATTCCTTCATCGCGTTCGTGTGATAGCCCACGCGTTCGCGTAGAACAAATCCTGGTCCCCCCAGCTTTTCTCTTCATGTTCGCACTCTCCCTATCGCGAACACGATGGTTTGTCAAGTCTACCCTTCACGAACGCGAAGGGCAATTTTGCCCAGTTATTTTTAAAACCCCAAAACAGAACCATTTCGGGATTTTTACAAGACTTCACAAAACCCTTCTTCTCCAAGGTCCTTAGGCATCCATTGAAGCTCTTTTTCACCAACACTTCTTGGGTTAGTAAATTTCAACTCGTTTTCTCCATTTTCCATCAATATCTATTAAATTCCTAAGCCTAAAACATGTAATTTAGGTAGAAATTGGGGAAAATGGGTAGAGTTAGGGCTTTTTGAATTCTCTTGATTTAGACCTCGTTTTGGGGTCGAACTTGGAAATAAATTATATATTCGGGCTCGTGGGTGAATGAGGGATACGAATTTGGTCCGAACCTCGTGTTTTGACCAAGCGGGTCCGTAGTCAATTTTGGGATTTTGGGTAAGGAAGCTTGGAAATCTATAATTAGGCATTGGGTTTGATTTGTTTAGCATATATTGATATTATGAAGTCATTATTGTATAGATTTGATTGAGTTGGAGCCGAATTCGAGAGGGAAGGCGGTTGTTGTGGATTGACTTGGCCGTGGAAGTTGAGGTAAGTGTTCGGTTTAACCTTAGCTTGAGGGATTAGGAGTTGAGTCATATTTGTTATGTGTTTCTTGTGGAGTACGGCGTATAGGCATGGTGACGAGTATCTATACGCCGGTGTCGAGCATGACCGTGAGTCTTATATTGACATTTATTGCGTTCTCGAATGATACTATGGATGAAACAATGAATAGACTTGTGTTGTTGAGCAAGGTTTAGCTTATTTTTGTGAAAGTTAATTATGAGTTAGAAATGGTGATAATAGAAACGCTAAATTCGAATTGAGATTGGTTATAGCTGGTTCTTCCTTGCCGGGATGAGTATACTTGTACTGTTGAGTTCCCTTGCCGGGATAGAGTATTTTATGATTGATCCTCTACCGAGGTTTGTGGTTATGATTATGATAAGCTATGCATATTTGGAACGGGTTGCGCGCCGCAACATACTCTATAGTGGATCGAGTTGCACGCCGCAACATAAATTTGATTGGATCGGGTTGCACGCCGCAACAGGTATATGTTATATTTATTGGATCGGGTTGCACACCGTAACAGTTATAGTTAAATGTATGGATCGGGTTGCACGCCGCAACAGTTATAGTTAAAGTACGGATCGGGTTGCGCGCCGGAACAATAGTGCTATCATATTCTCTTGGACATTGTACTGTTCCTTCGTATTTAATTCGGTTTCTGATAAGTTGAGTTGTTTCCCCCGAGGCATGTACCTCCTTCCCTTATAACTGCTTATTACTTGTTTATTTTTCCGCGATACATTATATAACTGCACAGATTTGTCTGGAGTCTGGTACTAGCCTCGTCACTACCTCGCCGGGGTTAGGCCAGACACTTACCAGCACATGGGGTCGGTTGTGCTGATACTACACTCTATGCTCTTTTGCACAGATCCAGGTGTTGGGCAGCAGCTGTAGTAGCGCGGGAGTTAGCTTCAGTTCAGCGAGACACCGAGGTAGCCTTGCAGGCGTCCGCAGGCCCGGCGTCTCTTCTATCTTTTTTTTCAGTCTATTATCTCATGTATTTCGAGACAAACGGTTACATTTTCTTGCAAACGGTTGTATTTAGCACTCTTAGCAGTTCGTGAGTATGTGACACCAGTTCTTGGGTAGAGATTTATGTTGAGTTTCCGCATTGTTGTTCAGTTTCTTTAATTTAAGACTTCCGCTTATTTACTTTATTTCGTTGTTCTCATGATATTACTGATAATTGTTAAAAGAAGTAAAATGGTTAATGCTAAAAGTAGTTAAGGGTTGGCTTGCCTAGCTCTCATCAGTAGGCGCCATCACGACTCTCGATGGTGGGAAATCCGGGTCGTGACAATAGGTATTTAAAAAATAATATTTAGTATTTTTAATACAAAACTAGCATTTTTAATATAAAGGAAAGAAATTTTTTTAGATGTATAAATAAAATAATAATTTGACTTACTTAAAAATGTATAGATGAATAGTTTTCATAACTTATAGTTTTCCATTTTTTACGCCATTAAAAATTTTTCTCTCTTAATTTGTCCGAGTCAATCTTTCTTTATTTCCAATCTCTTCATAGTTCAGGAGACCTTACATATTTTTTGTGTTTCTCACTTTCTTTTTTATATTCTTACTCACTTCTTTATCCAAGATTTCATTACTACCATCTTTCTCCAAGATTTCACTAGTTCAAGTATTTAGCAATACTTCTAAGTTTCCAATAGTTCTATATTGCTTTGTAAATTCTTATCTAAGATCAACAATATCTCAAGAAAGATTAAATAAGTTGGCTATATTATCAATCGAGCAAGAATTATTAGAGAAAATGATTATAAAAAATTATTAACAATTTTATATCTCAAAAAGTTAGAAGAATAGACTTCAAATAAAAACATATCTTATAACTTTCTTTTAAAAATTTAGGCCTCATATTAAGCTTTATGTGCTTGAGCCGCCCATGCTATATATGTTACAAGAAGCTCACTAAATATCAACAAATATTTGATTGTAAACCTAATTATTACTATATATTAACTTGACGTTCTTAGGAACCCATAAACTTCAAATCCTTGATCAACATCTTATTTAGCGACGCACAACCATATGCCATGTTTCATTGCCCATTGCTTTTAATGGAACTAGAACCCGATCACATTAATTTTTAGAAAAATACCAGCTATGTCCATTTATAAGTAGCTTATTACAAAGATTGACCAATTTATAAAATATTATTAATATTAGCCAAATATTACCAATATTAGCCCAATAGCTATTTGTAGCCAAAAAGGTCAAATTTTTGCTTTCTTTTGAGTGGGTGTTATTAGAATAGATTGGGTACATCTTAAGGAGCTTGAATCTCAATTTTGGAATGATTTAGTGGAGTTTTGAGGTGGTTTGAACATGAAAAAATGGTAGGTGTATCACAGTGTGTATCACATATGTATCATATTTGTATCAATTGTGTATCACATGTATATCCATTTATACCTGCATGTGAGATACATGCGATCTACATGTTTGATACATGTGTCACAGAAGAATTTTTTGAACTCGATGTTAACTACGAATTTTGATACCAAATCACCTTCAATCTTTCTCAAATTTTGTCTATTGATTCGTCTATATATGTTTCCAATGAATTTCAATCATACCCATTGAAAAAAGTCCTTTTTTGATTAGATTTTTTGAATCTCGTACATTTTAATTTTGCATTTCATCACCTTATTTGCTACCGCATCCATAAAATTTCCTTTTCGCCTTGCATCTATTGTTGTTAGCCACGCTTAAGAATATGGAAGGAGATCATTGTGTGTGGTTCTTGGAGAGAAAGAACCTTATTTCTTTGGGTTTCCAATTTTTATATGTGCTTGGCTAGTTTTGGTAAGTCTATGATTCATGACTAGAGGTTAGTAAGTTGGGACTTTTTGAAAATATTTCCCTAATAGTCCCTTAATTTTTCACTAGCTGGTTGATCAATTTGAAAGGCAGAGATGAGATATATATAAACTATTTAAGCTGCATCTACCTGTCACGAAAACTATTTATGTGATGGTTTCTTATTGCGTACAGAGTTGGATATGTTAATATAACTTAGCTTTTGCAAACTTTAGCTTCAACTTTTTCAACCTTTTCTATTCTGAGAAGACACAAAGAAAACAAGGGTACAATGAATTAGTAGACATTTTAAATGATAGCAGGATATGCTGCATGTATCTGGGAATAGGGTAGTAAAACAAGAGATACATGAACATCAGGTATCCAGCATCAGCAATCAGTTGACAGAAAGCGCAAATACTACAAAGCAAATTCAAGATTCCATTTAACTACAATCTACAATAAACAAAAAGTTTAACTTCCACACCACTTTTTACACTGTCAAGTTAACTAAAGATAACTATAAATAATTGACCATTATAAACGGACCTATCTGTCTAGCCCTATAGCTATAGGCTATATAATGTTCTATTTTCTCTGCTTTGAATAGTTAGAATCAAACGCATTGCTCATTCATTAAGAGCTCTTGCCGGTAAAGTAGTTCTAGATCGAGAGAGAGAATTGGCTTCTCGAGAATCTGTTGGAGTCAGAACAGTAGAGGAGTTCACACTGGGACTTTCCTAATAGAGAAAGAACCCATACCCTGAACCGGGGAAAGGCGATAACAACCCAGAAAATAGTGAAGTACGTAAATCGACTCCCTCTTCAAGTGCAGACCTTTTAACATAAGAAAAAAAAAAGAATAAGGGACTGACTTCTTTCTTGATAATGATCCTAAATATGTTTGATACAACAGGTTAAACTATACTGATAGAGCAAAAATTCGTTTGTATACAAGTTAAATCCATAAATTAATACTTACCTATTTTGACATATCATAGAAGCAACCACCTTAATTTTACCTCAATAGTAAAGCTGGAGTGTCTGGTGGTAAGTATCCTGAATGATTTTGACAGAAGATGAAAAGGTTGTTCCTCCACTATGATATTTCAAGACTACCTGAAGTGTTGAACACATACCGTATGCTATGAAATTGGGGGGGGGGGGGGGGTTTAAGAGTAGTATCAAAGACAAT
>NW_017675853.1:44553-58191 GCF_001879085.1 Nicotiana attenuata
ACAGTACCGTATGGACTATGGAAATTCGGGGGGGGGGGGGGTTAAGGATATATCAAAGACAATAAAGAATTTCATTATGTTTTTATAGACACCTAGGTTCCAAATTCAGAACTTTTGGTGGAATTTTATACATGAGTGAGAATGAGATAGCCTTACCTCTAATATCTACAAAAGAGATGACCTCCTGTTGTCATTACTGTGTTAAAAAATTAGAAAGACTTGTTAGAAGAAAACTGGAAAAACAGTAAATTATAAGAAATATTCCGAGTCCACAATTTCCTTGTGCGTCCTTAAGGAATTTTAACCCCCTCCACGTTTCCAAGGTAACGGATTAAATCCTCCCAGGATGAAACGGAATAAACCTTCCTGCAATAGTGGCAATACAAACTGCAGGATACCAACAAACTCAAAAGAACAGAGCAAAATCACACTTACGAATTTGAAAGAGAAACTGCGAAGTAGAATGCAAGAGTTTCAGAAGGAAGGAAGTTCAGTATTTTTCAGTGTATGAAAAAGGAAGCCATGCCTCAGAATTTATAGGCAATTGTCGGAAGAGGTGTGTCTGTTCATAATGTGAACAGATATTTGAAAGGAAGAGGTGTCTGTTTAAAAGGGAAAACCCACGTTCATAATTCCGTTAATGAACTGACTGGTACTTAGCGTTTTAGATTCCAATTAATTCTGTTAATGAACTAATTAATTCTTAAATAATTAATTAAATAAACTTTGTCAAAAAATTAATCTCATCGATCATTTGACAAACCCGAATCCGAAGCCGAGCCGAGCGATGACGACGACGTAAGGCTTCATTCTCTTCAACTCCTTTTAAGAGCTCTAAGAAGTGATCCTATATTTATACACACAAATGTAGTTGTCCCTCACCAATGAGGGACAAAGTTCATTTGACAAAGCTCACTTGATTCAAATTTTTCAAATTTTCATTTCCCTCCATTTTATTTTCCACCAATTTCCAATTCACACTTCTAGTCTTTAAAGCCCAATGGCTTAGCCCAATGGCTTAAAGTCCAACACCTCCTACATTTGAATATGCACTCAGCTCACAAAAAAAATGCTATACAATTCCTAATGTTAGCATTAAAGTATACAAGATTGATTTTTAGCTCACAAAATCCTTTACAGTAAAGTGACCTCTTCTAGGTCTAATTCTAAAGTTAGCCACTTTCTTTTGATCTAACTTTACTGTGGCTAACATGAGCAGGCAATGAAATAGCCTCAGAAAGATAGTCAATCTTCGTGTGTCAGCACCCCGGTTTGCCAAATGATCCGCAGCAAAATTCCTTTCCTGAAGACATGGTTAAGCACAATTGGTGCAATTTGCAAGTCAAGTCGAGCTTTATCATTGATCATTTTGATGATGATCATTGAGTCAGATTCAACCAAAACCTGCAGGACAACATGATCAATGAACCACGTCAATCTCAAAACCTCAGCTTTGGCCTCTGCTATGGTGTTAGTGAAGGATTGCATAAAGATGTTTGTAACTATGCAGCGGAAGACAATAACAACTTTAGGCAGAATTTTTCGTGTTTAAAATTTATTTACATGTCAAATATCGAATCTAAGACGTACCTGGTGAAGAGAGTCTCGTTTCAAAAATTTCTTCGATAGTGCGAAGATGCTATGCGTATCCGCACCGAGACTGATCTTTGATATCAACTCTTTGATCAATGCAACACGCGAATACATTGATTGAAAAATATTGTACTGAAATTTTTCNAGATATACCTCGACGTCTCCGTGTATCTCCTCGCCTCAAGGATAGTGCGCCTGAGTGGAGGTACCTGGATCTGCACATGAAAAACATGCGCAGGAAGGGCATGAGTACACCACAGCGGTACTCAGTAAGTGCCAAGCCTAACCTCGGTTGGGTGGTGACGGGGAAAGGTCAGGGCCCTACTGAGATAAAACACAATATATAATAGGTTAAGGGAAACAATATAGATAAAGTCTACAGCAAGAATCTAAACAGGATAAATAGGGAAACAGTAATAGGAAACAGAAACAAAACAATATAAGGAATACTACTCACAACAGGAAGTAATAGCCGGGGATCTCTTGGTATCCCGAGGATCTCTTGGTATCCTCATCATATACACTAGGGATCTCTTGGTATCCCGAGGATCTCTTGGTATCCTCATCATTTACACAAGGGATCTCTTGGTATCCTCAAATCTTACATTTACATGTGCCGGGGATCTCTTGGTATCCCGCACCTCAATCCAGAACATAATAAGTACAGGGGGATCTCCCGGGATGCCGTCCCGTAGTCCCAATTTAAAACACACAATAACAGACCAACACATTAGGATAAATGCTAAACTCAGAACAAGTAACAAAAATCTAGCCTAACATGCTCCACAGAGTACAACAAGACAGTTTAAACACTTAAGCAAGTAAGTCAACTAAACATGCTTCTCTAAACTAGCATAGGACAAACTTACAATTCAAAATAAACAGGTAAGCAAGAAAAAACTCAATTTAAATACTTCAAGTAAAAACGGATTTCCAACAATTATCTCAAGCACGCGCTCGTCACCTCACATACGAGGCTTTCAAATATCAAATATCATGTCCTAAGGGGAAGAGGTCCCCCACACAAGGTTAGACAAGCCACTTACCTCGAACCAACTCAAAATCAACTAGAAATCACGCCCTTGCCACGAGTATCCGACTCCAAATGGCCCAAATCTATTCAATTCAATAACATATCATAAATAAAATCGCAAACAACTGGTTTTCACTATTAAATTCAAAGCTACGACGTGAAATTAGGTAAAATGACCAAAATGCCCTTCAGGCCAACGACTCGGAATTGAATAATTTTTACATTTTCAGAACCCTCGTACTCTCACGAGTCTAACCATATAAAAATCTCCCAAATCGGAGGTCAAACACCCACTCAAAAGCCCAATAGTTTAGCCTATGAAGTTTCACCCAATTTTCCAATTTTTGATCCCAAATTCGAATTTTTAATGATGGATTTAACTACAAAATGATGAAATATAACTAGAAGGGAATAGTCTTCTCTTCAAAACCCTCTAAAAATCGACCTTCCCCGAGCTCAATTTGATTTTTCTAACTTATGAAAACTAACCCTCGAAATTTCTATATCTGCTCAGGGATTTCTGCTTCTGTGGACAAGGGACCGCTTCTGCGGAACAAGAGCCGCTTCTGCGGATTTCATTAAAAGGGCAGGGACCGCATCTGTGAGGGAACACCCGCTTCTGCGGAAACTAAGGAGATACAGGAGCCCGCATCTGCGACGCCTGAGCCGCTTCTGCGGTTTCTGAGGGAAGGGTGCAAAGCCGCTTCTGCGATTGAGTGGCTGCTTCTGCGGCTCCGCTTCTGCGGTTCCCGAGCCGCAGAAGCAAAAATACCAGAAGAGAAAAACCAGCTGCTGCAACATTTCAAAAATTCTTCCGTTAACCACCCGAAATCATCCCGAGGCCCCCGGGACCTCAACCAAAAGCACCAATAACACCTAATACCTCATTCAAACTTGTACCAATCCTTAAACCACCTAAAACAATGCCGAAAACTCGAATTAAACAAGGATTTGAGCCTAAGAACTTCAATTTTTATCAAAATACGCTTTCGATCAAAAATCTAACCAAAACACGTCCAAATGACCTGAAATTTTGCGCACACATCCCAAATGACATGACGGAGCTACTGCAACTTCCGAAATTCCAATCCGACCCTCGGATCAAAAACTCACTATCGGACCGGAAACTTCAAAAATTCAAACTTCGGCATTTCAAGCCTAAATGAGCTACGGACTTCCAAAATACATTCCGAACACGCTCCTAACCCCGAAATCGCCTAACGGAGCTAACGGAACCATCAGATTTCAATTCTGAGGTCGTCTTCACACGGTTCCGACTACAGACCATTTTTCAACACTTAAGCTCTCATTTAGGGACTAAGTGTCCCAAGACTCTCCGAAACTCAACGCCCAACGTCCCAACAAACCAAAATGGAAGAAATAAACTTAGGGGAAGCAGTTAATAGGGGATCGGGGCGTTAATTCTTAAGACGTCCGACCGGGTCGTCACACGGAGGGTCCGTAGGAAAATATGGGACTTGGGCGTATGCCCGAAATTGAATTCCGAGGTCCTAAGCCCGAGAAATAAATTTTTGAGTAAAATTGTTTTTCTGAAATTTACAAAGAAAATTGAAATGAAAATTGGTTAGAACGTGTTGGTATCGGGCCCGTATTTTGGTTCCGGCGCCCGGTACAGGTCTTATACATGGTTTATGATATTTCTGTGAAGTTTGATTGAAATTGGACGTCGTTTGACGTGTTTCGGACTTAAAACTCTAAATTTGAAAGTTTATGAAGGTTGAAGAAAAACTAGTGATTTTGAGGTTTGATTCGTTGTTTTGATGTTAACATACCCATTGAAAAAAGTCCTTTTTTGATTATATTTTTTGAATCTCGTACATTTTAATTTTGCATTTCATCACCTTATTTGCTACCGCATCCATAAAATTTCCTTTTCGCCTTGCATCTATTGTTGTTAGCCACGCTTAAGAATATGGAAGGAGATCATTGTGTGTGGTTTTTGGAGAGAAAGAACCTTATTTCTTTGGGTTTTTAATTTTTATATGTGCTTGGCTAGTTTTGGTAAGTCTATGATTCATGACTAGAAGTTAGTAAGTTGGGACTTTTTAGAAATATTTCCCTAATAGTCCCTTAATTTTTCACTAGCTGGTTGATCAATTTGAAAGGCAGAGATGAGATATATATAAACTATTTAAGCTGCATCTACCTGTCACGAAAACTATTTATGTGATGGTTTCTTATTGCGTACAGAGTTGGATATGTTAATATAACTTAGCTTTTGCAAACTTTAGCTTCAACTTTTTCAACCTTTTCTATTCTGAGAAGACACAAAGAAAACCAAGGTACAATGAATTAGTAGACATTTTAAATGACAGCAGGATATGCTGCATGTATCTGGGAATAGGGTAGTAAAACAAGAGATACATGAACATCAGGTATCCAGCATCAGCAATCAGTTGACAGAAAGCGCAAATACTACAAAGCAAATTCAAGATTTCATTTAACTACAATCTACAATAAACAAAAAGTTTAACTTCCACACCACTTTTTACACTGTCAAGTTAAGTAAAGATAACTATAAATAACTGACCATTATAAGCGGACCTATCTGTCTAGCCCTATAGCTATACGCTATATAATGTTCTATTTCCTCTGCTTTGAATAGTTAGAATCAAACGCATTGCTCATTCATTAAGAGCTCTTGCCGGTAAAGTAGTTCTAGATCGAGAGAGAGAATTGTCTTCTCGAGAATCTGTTGGAGTCAGAACAGTAGAGGAGTTCACACTGGGACTTTCCTACTAGAGAAAGAACCCATACCCTGAACCGGGGAAAGGCGATAACAACCCAGAAAATAGTGAAGTACGTAAATCGACTCCCTCTTCAAGTGCAGACCTTTTAACATAAAAAAAAAAAAGAATAAGGGACTGACTTCTTTCTTGATAATGATCCTATATATGTCTGATACAACAGGTTAAACTATACTGATAGAGCAAAAATTCGTGTGTATACAAGTTAAATCCATAAATCAATACTTCCCTATTTTGACATATCATAAAAGCAACCACCTTAGTTTTACCTCAATAGTAAAGCTGGAGTGTCTGGTGGTAAGTATCCTGAATGATTTTGACAGAAGATGAAAAGGTTGTTCCTGCACTATGATATTTCAAGACTACCTGAAGTATTGAACACATACCGTATGCTATGAAATTGGGGGGGGGGGGGGAGGGGGGGGATTAAGGATATATCAAAGACAATAAAGAATTTCATTATGTTTTTATAGACACCTAAGTTCCAAATTCAGAACTTTTGGTAGAATTTTATACATGAGTGAAAATGAGATAGCTTTACCTCTAATGTCTACAAAAGAGATGACCTCCTGTTGTCGTTACTGTGTTAAAAAATTAGAAAGACTTGTTAGAAGAAAACTGGAAAAACAGTAAACTATAAAAAATATTCCGAGTCCACAATTTCCTTGTGCGTCCTTAAGAAATTTTAACCCCCTCACACGTTGCCAAGGTAACAGATTAAATCCTCCCAGGATGAAACGGAATAAACCTTCCTGCAATAGTGGCAATACAAACTGCAGGATACCAGCGAACTCAAAAGAACGGAGCAAAATCACACTTATGAATTTGAAAGAGAAACTGCGAAGTAGAATGCAAGAGTTTCAGAAGGAAGGAAGTTCAGTATTTTTCAGTGTATGAAAAAGGAAGCCATGCCTCAGAATTTATAGGCAATTGTCGGAAGAGGTGTGTCTGTTCATAATGTGAACAGATATTTGAAAGGAAGAGGTGTCTGTTCAAAAGGGAAAACCAACGTTCATAATTCCGTTAATGAACTGACTGGTACTTAGCGTTTTGGATTCCAGTTAATTCTGTTAATGAACTAATTAATTCTTAAATAATTAATTAAATAAACTTTGTCAAAAAATTAATCTCATCGATCATTTGACAAACCCGAACCCGAAGCCGAGCCGAGCGATGACGACGACGTAAGGCTTCATTCTCTTCAACTCCTTTTAAGAGCTCTAAGAAATGATCCTATATTTATACACACAAATATAGTTGTCCCTCACCAATGAGGGACAAAGTTCATTTGACAAAGCTCACTTGATTCAAATTTTCCAAATTTTTATTTCCCCCCATTTTATTTCCCACCAATTCCCAATTCACACTTCTAGTCTTTAAAGCCCAATGGCTTAAAGTCCAACACCTCCTACATTTGAATATGCACTCAGATCACACAAAAAATGCTATACAATTCCTAATGTTAGCATTAAAGTATACAAGATTGATTTTTAGCTCACAAAATCCTTTACAGTAAAGTGACCTCTTCTAGGTCTAATTCTAAAGTTAGCCACTTCCTTTTGATCTAACTTTACTGTGGCTAACATGAGCAGGCAATGAAATAGCCTCAGAAAGATAGTCAATCTTCGTGTGTCAGCACCCCGATTTGCCAAATGATCCGCAGCAAAATTCCTTTCCTGAAGACATGGTTAAGCACAATTGGTGCAATTTGCAAGTCAAGTCGAGCTTTATCATTGATCATTTTGATGATGATCATTGAGTCAGATTCAACCAAAACCTGCAGGACAACATGATCAATGAACCACGTCAATCCCAAAACCTCAGCTTTGGCCTCTGCTATGGTGTTAGTGAAGGATTGCATAAAGATGTTTGTAACTATGCAGCGGAAGACAATAACAACTTTAGGCAGAACTTTTCGTGTTTAAAATTTATTTACATGTCAAATATCGAATCTAAGACGTACCTGGTGAAGAGAGTCTCGTTTCAAAAATTTCTTCGATAGTGCGAAGATTCTATGCATATCCGCACCGAGACTGATCTTTGATATCAACTCTTTGATCAATGCAACACGCGAATACATTGATTGAAAAATATTGTACTGAAATTTTTCTCAAAAACTTTCAGCCAAGAAGAACAAAGAAAACTATTTTCTTGTTAAGAACATATTTTCTTTTAATATTTTGTGCGGCGCATACACCTTGTGATTTTTGTCACGATCCAAAATCCACTAAATGTCGTGATGGCGCCAGACACCACTTTCAGGCAAACCAACACCAAATAGTTGATTTAGTTCTAATTTTAGTATTTTGAAATCATAATTTCCTTAAATTAAATAATAAATGATGAACTTCATAGAGTAAATAATAATGTTTTTAGCAAATTTCAATACTGAATAATCCCACAATCATCCCTAAAACTGTGTCACAAGTTCATGAGCATTTACTAGGAAGTAAAATAAAATACGATAACTGTCCGTAATACAAATTTGGACAGAAAAGAAAATACAAGTACTCTGAAGGAGACTCTGCTAGCTGCGGATCGTCTCACAAGATGCAGCTCACCTAAGTCCCCGTATCAACCACGCCGCTGCGCCCACAAGGCCGCTAGATATACATGTGCCTGTACAAAAAAATGTACAACAAGTGTAGTATGAGTACGAAAACAACGCGTACCCACTACCTATCCAGTCTAACCTCGAAGAAGTAGTGACGAGAGGTCGACTCCGACACTTACTATGACCAACAATATTATACCGATAATATGATAAATTAAGATTTTTATAAGGCGGCTGTAGACTCAATAACATAAAGCAGGTAAACAATTCTTTTGTTAATAGGAGATTTCTAAATTTATTTTCATCTTTTAACAATTTATATCTCCGGCCAATTAGGCTACATCAATTATCAAAATTTCCAAAACGATCAATCAAGTCATGCGCCAATCATGTCGAGGTCGTACGACCCGATCCAACATATATTTAAACTGTGCACTGCTCAGGGTCGAATGGCGCGAACCATAGATGCATCTAATTACCTCGCTCAAGAATCATGCATGTGAAGCGGCCAAATATGAATTTAAGGAATTACCCTGCTCACGGATCATACTTGCGACGCGGTCAAATATAAATTTATCATTAAATCATAACCCTTTCTTGATTCGTTTCAAAATAAAGACAATTCAACTTGAAGCTTTTAAATTCTTAAAAAAAATCCTCAACTTAGTTCCATTTGATACAATTAACAAATATAATCAAGTAACAGTGTCCACAAAGCGTGGTTTAAACCTAAAACTACCCGGACATAAACATGAATAGTAGCTACATACGGACTCTCGTCACCTCGTGCGTACGTATCCCCCACAAATAGAAGCACATATTGAATTATTTCACCTATGGGGTAAATTCCCTCTTACGATGTTAGAAAGGAGACTTACCTTGTCTTAAAGCCCACTTTCCGGCAATAATTTCGCTCTAAATCCCCAACTTGGTACCGTTCAATTCGAAACTAGTCAAACAACGTGTAAATTAATTAAAAATTTACTCCAATACCTGAAATTTAACAATTTATAAAAATTCTCAACTCCGCTAAGAAAGTTGGCAATGGGACCACGTCTCGGAACCCGATGAAACTCACAAAATTCGACAACCCATTCCTATACGAGTTCAACCATACCAATTTTATCAAATTTCGATAACAATGTAACACCCCGTAAATTCGGCTTAGGTGTGAATGTGGTAAATGAGTGGTACGGTTATATTTTGAACATGTGAAGTCCCAACGGGATGATTGTGGGTAAAATAGTTGTTTCAAAAATCAAGATGGAAAGAGAGGTGCATAAGATTTGACAAAATCGACTAAGTTTGCAGAACGTATGTCTTCCATCAAGTTTTAGTGAAAATGTGTAAGGAATTGGGGAAAACGCAAAGCATGAAAGTTGTAGGCCTTTGAAATATATTTCCAACTATATATTAAGGAGCCCGAATGAATCTCTGTGCAAAAAGTTATGTGTGTTTTTCAAAACAGTACGCGTATGCGCGCCCGGTAGCGCGAACAAGCCTCCAGGTGCGCGATCGCGCTAGTGAACGGCAGTGTTACTGCCGTTTAGCGTGACCACTAGCGCGAACAAGCCTCCAGGTGCGCGATCGCGCTAGTGGGGGGTCGTCTTAAAGCTATATTTCGTCCCCCACAGCCCCAAAACATAAAAACTTGCTCTAGAAAGGGGAACTCTCAAAAACCTAACTCCTTAAGGGTCCTTCCACCACCCAAGGTAAGTTCTTATGGTGATTCTAAGTTAATTTCAATTTCCCAATATCTTATTAACATGGGTAAACCCTCCATATCATTAGATATTCGATTAGGTCATCATTGTTGAGAGAAGGAAGCCTAGAACTCGAAATTCAAGGGTTTGAACTTCGAAAAGGTAATGTCTTCACCCTCTAATTGATTCTAGCATTGGTTTAATGATTATAAACCCTAGTTCATGAGATATGAGTTGATGGGTTTGATAGAAAAGCATGAACGATTATAGGTTTGGGGTGTTGAGTGTTGATTATAGGTTAAGGGTGTTGTCTAGCTTATGGGTGATAAAGAATAATATCGATTACAACCATTTGAGACTATAGAATTTATCTAGGGGCAAGGAAATGGGTTGTTGGGTGTAGAGACACCATTAATAAGGACTATGAAGCTTTATTTTCACCAAGTGTTTGGTGAAATGCTTAAGTGACCAAAACATGAGCATTATAGCTAATATGGAATCCCTTTGACTTGTATTGCGATAGATTAAAGTTGAAAGGGTTGACAAACGTTGTATTACGCTCAAGAGCCGGAAGTTAAGGTATGTAAGGCTAACTCTTTACGTTTTGGAATGTCTATGATTCTCCCTACGTCATATTCATTATGACCCTTACCAGTTTCCTCAGAAAGTAACTATGACCTAGTTCCCTGAATACTAGTAGAACTTCTATTCTCTAGATGGCATAGTTTCATAATCATTAGATATTCTATGTGTCTCAGTTATGACAGATCAACTGAAAGGTCTGCAAGTATAAACAAGTAGCCGACAAGGCTAACACATGAAAGCCTGCTAATATCTAACTGACTGGGTTATAGTCTACGAAGCCTCTAAGGAATACTGAGAATGCCAACTGTTTACCGGGACAAGGTCCCCGGTATACCTTATTAACCGAAAATACTATAATGACTAACACAAAAGAGAGATAAGGCCCCGAAAGACTGGGGCTCACCAACAGCTGATACGAGATGTCCTAACAAGCAGAATCGTCAACCTGAAATCGTTACCTGCATCGCGAGATGCAGGCCCCGAGCAAAAGGGACGTCAGTACATTTGAATTGCACTGATATGTAAAATAGCTGAACAAAAGAGCTGTAAATACTGAAATTGAAACTGAACTGCTAGCTGATAAACTGATAACTGAACAAGGAAGTAAGGATATGAATACTCCCTCTTCTGAATGATGAACAACCTGTTTATCTGATAAGCTACGGCCTCGGGCCCAATATATATACATGTGCACAAGCTACGGCCTCAGGCCCAAGTATACGTATACATAACTACGGCCTCAGGCCCAAAAATGCATAAAGCATAAACTACGGCCTCAGGCCCAAATACAGGTGTTCAACATTTAGGAATTTAGAATCAGGAACTGAGAATCATACTGTAATAAATGATACTGAAATAATGAGTCATACCAAGTGACATGATACTGTAATAGTGAATAGGATTAGACTGAGATGAATATTCATAATTAGTTGATCTGTCATAACTGAGACACATAGAATATCTAATGATTATGAAACTATGCCATCTAGAGAATAGAAGTTCTACTAGTATTCAGGGAACTAGGTCATAGTTACTTTCTGAGGAAACTGGTAAGGGTCATAATGAATATGACGTAGGGAGAATCATAGACATTCCAAAACGTAAAGAGTTAGCCTTACATACCTTAACTTCCGGCTCTTGAGCGTAATACAACGTTTGTCAACCCTTTCAACTTTAATCTATAGCAATACAAGTCAAAGGGATTCCATATTAGCTATAATGCTCATGTTTTGGTCACTTAAGCATTTCATCAAACACTTGGTGAAAATAAAGCTTCATAGTCCTTATTAATGGTGTCTCTACACCCAACAACCCATTTCCTTGCCCCTAGATAAATTCTATAGTCTCAAATGGTTGTAATCGATATTATTCTTTATCACCCATAAGCTAGACAACACCCTTAACCAATAATCAACACTTAACACCCCAAACCTATAATTGTTCATGCTTTTCTATCAAACCCATCAACTCATATCTCATGAACTAGGGTTTATAATCATTAAACCAATGCTAGAATCAATAAGAGGGTGAAGACATTACCTTTTCGAAGTTCAAACCCTTGAATTTCGAGTTCTAGGCTTCCTTCTCTCAACAATGATGGCCCAATCGAATATCTAATGATATGGAGGGTTTACCCATGTTAATAAGATATTGGAAAATTGAAATTAACTTAGAATCACCATTAGAACTTACCTTGGGTTGTGGAAGGACCCTTAAGGAGTTAGGTTTTTGAGAGTTCCCCTTTCTAGAGCAAGTTTTTATGTTTTGGGGCTGTGGGGGACGAAATATAGCTTTAAAACGACCCCCCACTAGCGCGATCGTGCACCTGGAGGCTTGTTCGTGCTAGTGGTCACGCTAAACGGCAGTAACTGCCTCCCACTAGCGCGATCGCGCACCTGGAGGCTTGTTCGCGCTAGTGGTCGCGCTACCGGGCGCGCATACACGTACTATTCTGAAAAACGCACATAACTTTTTGCACAGAGATCCGTTCGGGCTCCATAATATATCGTTGTAAAGCTATTTCAAAGGCCAACAACTTTAATGCTTTGCGTTTTCCCCAATTCCTTACAAGTTGTCACTACAACATGATG
This sequence comes from Nicotiana attenuata, assembly GCF_001879085.1. Classification (NCBI taxonomy): domain Eukaryota; kingdom Viridiplantae; phylum Streptophyta; class Magnoliopsida; order Solanales; family Solanaceae; genus Nicotiana; species Nicotiana attenuata. Next base: position 56,880 of record NW_017675853.1, read on the forward strand.
GAAGACAGACCTTCTGCAAACTTAGTCGATTTTGTCAATTCTTATGCACCTCTCTTTCCATCTTGATTTTTGAAACAACTATTTTACCCACAATCATCCCGTTGGGACTTCACATGTTCGAAATATAACCTTACCACTCATTTACCACATTTACACCTAAGCCGAATTTTCAAGGTGTTACACCTGCTCTCCAGGTGGGCTCCTGATTGCTGAACTTGAATGTATTCCCTGCTCTCCAGGCGGGCTCCTGATTGCTAAACTTGAATGTATTCCCTGCTTTCCAGGCGGGCTCCTGACTGCTGACTTGAATGTATGCCCATGTTCTCCAGGCGGGCTCCTGATTTCAACAAAATAAACAAAAACAAAGAAAATTTCTGCCCCAGTTTTGTAGCTGGGCATATATATGAGTGTAAACCGAATNGATATTGGAAAATTGAAATTAACTTAGAATCACCATTAGAACTTACCTTGGGTTGTGGAAGGACCCTTAAGGAGTTAGGTTTTTGAGAGTTCCCCTCTCTAGAGCAAGTTTTTATGTTTTGGGGCTGTGGGGGACGAAATATAGCTTTAAAACGACCCCCCACTAGCGCGATCGCGCACCTGGAGGCTTGTTCGCGCTAGTGGTCGCGCTACTGGGCGCGTATACGCGTACTGTTCTGAAAAACGCACATAAATTTTTGCACAGAGATCCGTTCGGGCTCCATAATATATCGTTGGAAAGCTATTTCAAAGGCCTACAACTTTATTTCTTTACGTTTTCCCCAATTACTTACACATTTTCACTAAAACTTGATGGAAGACAGACCTTCTGCAAACTTAGTCGATTTTGTCAAATCTTATGCACCTCTCTTTCCATCTTGATTTTTGAAACAACTATTTTACCCACAATCATCCCGTTGGGACTTCACATGTTCAAAATATAACCTTACCACTCATTTACCACATTCACACCTAAGCCGAATTTACGGGGTGTTACATTGTTATCGAAATTTGATAAAATTGGTATGGTTGAACTCGTATCGGAATGGGTTGTCGAATTTTGTGAGTTTCATCGGGTTCCGAGACGTGGTCCCATTGCCAACTTTCTTAGCGGAGTTGAGATTTTTTATAAATTGTTAAATTTCAGGTATTGGAGTAAATTTTTAATTAATTTACACGTTGTTTGACTAGTTTCGAATTGAACGGTACCAAGTTGGGGCTTTAGAGCGAAATTATTACCGGAAAGTGGGCTTTAAGACAAGGTATGTCTCCTTTCTAACATCGTAAGAGGGAATTTACCCCATAGGTGAAATAATTCAATATGTGCTTCTAT